>NW_027469525.1:0-109978 GCF_051020765.1 Lasioglossum baleicum
TATACCTGAGCGAACGAAATAGCAGCTAAGAAATGAAGTCTTACATTCCTTTGTTATATGTTTGTGTCCCTTTAAACGGAAAGGTTTTTGTCGCGAAAAACCATTACACTAAAACTTCCAACGAACCCTCGTTTTTATGATCAGATCACGATAACGGACTTTCATGGATTCAGAATAAAGAGACCTTCCCGAAGGCAAAACACATTATCGGTATTTACCATCCCAGATGTAGGCCCAACGGGCAATTTTGTTTTTTGTATATTTCTACACAAGACTAAAGACTTTCTAGTAACGGTCCCCTTTTATGGCTTGCCTTGGACCAGCCGGACCAAGGGTACACCCTCGCGGATTAAGCACAGTTCGTCTCAAGTCATTCGACCATGTCTCGGATTCCCGGGATGATTGACCTTCATCTTACCTGCGACACCCGTCTTCGAGGGTCGGCCAGTCGTAAACCACCGCGTGGCTTAGTACGGTCATTTTCACGTGAACAAACAACCACTTAAAAATCGGACCAGAAGTAAGATTCACGCGATGATGTTTTACCTACGCTCAACAAAGGTCGTGTACCTAAACATACTTCGCGATTGACCACGAGGTATTAACGGTAACCTTTCGGAATCTTATTCGGTCAACAATACGAATTTCGTCGCTACAAAGGACGGATTATCGGTACAAATGCCGAGTAAACAACTCGTGGCACGTTATTATTCCCAGAAAACGTACCGTCTGCACCAATTGTTAACACATACAATAAATTCGACATTCGACACTCACATACAGTTGAACTCACACTCAACCAACTCACATTCAATTAAACTGACATTCAGTCAAACTAACGTTCAATTGAATTGACACTCAATCTATTTGACATTCCGTCAAACTATACATTCAATCAACAGATAAACCACGTCAAACCGCGTCACGTCGCGTCAAGTCACATCAAAGGGCGTTAAATCACGTCAAGTCACGTCAGTCATATCGACCTACGCGTCAAATATACAAGTCAATTCTACACTAGAATCACGCGTCAAATCATTCGATCATGCGTCAGAGTTGGAGGTTGTTGATTGGGAAATGCACCATTCGGCATTAACCAAGCAATACACATTCTTCTTAACATCCAAGAGACACCCATCTCTTCAGGCCGATTGAGCACTCAGAACGAGTTCGCAACACAGTTCGTCCCAAGCTTTCGAATAGATGTCATCATCAATTCATTCTGTTAAATTATTATATTTGCGTGGAGGTGAGAGGTAGACGCCACGTGCTTAACTTCACAACTTTACATTTTCCTTGATGTACGTTAATACAAGGTAAATAACTGCATCTTTGCAGAACTCTTAACAAAAACACTCTAACTGAAAATACTCCTTTCATATAATATATCGCTTAAGTATTTTCTTCAAGCCTTTTGGACGAAGTAGTCGCAGTTATATCCATACATACAGAGCGTCTGATCGTGAGTGAATATTTCAAACGGCCGACGACTTCTAACGGTTCGTGCGCGACCGCTGATTGGCCACTTTTCCGACTTACTAAATAACGGGCTTGTCACAGCTAAAATCACAGTTGTCATTTTAACACATTCCAAGCAGTCGACCAGCGTTAACTCAGTTCAGTGTTCAATCCAGCGCCACACTCCTTGTATCTTACAAATACAAGCGAAGCTACGCGCGCTGCAGTTCAATCCAGCGCCACACTCCTTGTATCTTACAAATACAAGCGAAGCTACGCGCTCTACAGTTCAATCCAGCGCCATACTCCTTGTATCTTACAAATACAAGCGAAGCTACGCGCGCTGCAGTTCAATCCAGCGCCACACTTCTTGTATCATCCCAATACAAGCGAAGTAAACTGACTTCTTGCGCTCTTAGCCAAGGCGAGTGTACAGTACAAACTCGCGACAGGACTGGAAGTCGAATTCACACATTGTGATACTCATCAGTCCGTAGCGCAGTCTATTCTCGACACCTTCTCCCTACAAAGAAGGGCGTCACGAGTCATACGCCCTCTCGCATACAGAGGAGTTCTACAAACTCGCCAGAGGACTCGAAGCCGAATTCATTCATCAGTCCTTAGCACAGTCCACTTTAACACTCTCAATCGAACTCTGACACATTGATCTCTTGTTTCTCCAACGGGACAAAGCACGTTACAAAACGGGATCTCGTGGCATCAGTCAAGATCCCTCGCGGCCGCTACTATATCGCAGAAACACAGCTAGCGACCTAACCAACGAGGTCTTCATCGCGACTTTCCTACGATTCGTCGCCAAACGTTACACTTTCGAAACATTCATTCGGATAACGGTACGGATTTCAACATCACAGATAACGAACTGATGCAACGAGTCAGCTTTCATTCAAAGACAAGAAATCGCGACACTTTCTCATGTCCTTTAGACTAGATTTCTTCAAAATCTAGTTGCGTTTCACTACCATATCGGTATTATTGGAATCAATTATCAAATCTTCCAAACATCACGACAAACGTGTCGTCGGCAGCCAGTATTCACGTATAACCAATTCACTATGTTGTTAGCAACATTTAAACGTTCGTAAACTGTTCTCGTATATCGATCTCGTCAGATCCGAACAATTCAACAGTCTTACTCATGGCCATTTCCTGATTGGTGATTCTTTAATGTGTATATCTTACCTAAACTGATTTCAGCGGAACACACAATACGCAAATCGAACATCACTGCAGCATTCACGCAGTGATGATCCAAACATCATCATGTTTATACGCGCAACGTTACAATTCGCAATTATTTTATATACAAACCGAGCACAACCGCGCGGTGCTACGCGTTAGCGTCAATTACATGTTTTCTACTAGAATTTAATATTGATCGATCGGATCGATCAACGTGGGGGAGCATGTTCCGTCGTACCGGAATAGAATTCGTAGGTTTCCTTCGGACAGGATTTATGATGCGAACGTGCCTAAATATCCTCCTCAAGGATTAAACAACTAGGGTCATTCGGCGACCAGTCAAGGCATCTGTTTAACGTTCAGTTTTTTCTACACCCTCGAAATTACACGGTGTCATAAATTTTGTTCCTCCGAAGGACCGTCCGCGACCGTTACGCAGGGTCTCGAATTACCTGGAACCGTCGTGTCGTCGACCGAGTAAGATCTCGCCCCACTCCTCCTTCCTAGGGCCTCATTCTGAGCTACGGGAAGGAGGTCCTAGGAGTCAAAGTGTGTACTGATTGGGAAATGCAACTTTCTGCAGGAACCAATCAGTGCATCTTATTTCATATTCGAGAATCCAACGAGCATCGCGCCAGGACTGGAAGACGAAATCGCTCAGTTGAGTTTTACGCTCTAACGCCGTGACATTCTCCAGTCCTCGGGTAGACAAGTACAACGCACGAGCCGTTGTCTTGTCAATCGTTCATAACATGTGCAAAGTTAGCATCACGGTAGTTCGTCGTCCAGTGATCAGGACATCCGACAAACCGGGATCGCGTCGGTCGAAATCCCTCGCGAACCGGATCAAATCAATCGAGATCCCTCGCGTGCGTTCAATTACAAACGCGAATCCTCATATTATCATCTGCGCGCGTATAAGGCAGGGCCTGCTAGATCAGCCTTACTGACGAGTCCACTAGCAGGTCCGGGACGAAACGCTTCCATTAACGTATTCATGCGATATCAAGTCAAGCGAATCAATTATTGTCTTTTGCGATCATTCTATCATTTGAACTAGCTGCCCAAGATTAACTTGGCGGGCAGTGATCCGGAACAGTCGTGAACCCACAGTTCCGCGGCTAAACATTATGCGTTATGCGTTATGCGTTATGCGTTATGCGTTATGCGTTATGCGTTATGCGTTATGCGTTATGCGTTATGCGTTATGCGTTATGCGTTATGCGTTATGCGTTATGCGTTATGCGTTATGCGTTATGCGTTATGCGTTATGCGTTATGCGTTATGCGTTATGCGTTATGCGTTATGCGTTATGCGTTATGCGTTATGCGTTATGCGTTATGCGTTATGCGTTATGCGTTATGCGTTATGCGTTATGCGTCATGCGTTATGCGTTATGCGTTCTGCGTCATGCGTCATGCGTTATGCGTTATGCGTTATGCGTTATGCGTTATGCGTTATGCGTTATGCGTTATGCGTTATGCGTTATGCGTTATGCGTTATGCGTGATGCGTTATGCGTTATGCGTTATGCGTTATGCGTTATGCGTTATGCGTTATGCGTTATGCGTTATGCGTTATGCGTTATGCGTTATGCGTGATGCGTTATGCGTTATGCGTTATGCGTTATGCGTTATGCGTTATGCGTTATGCGTTATGCGTTATGCGTTATGCGTTATGCGTTATGCGTTATGCGTTATGCGTTATGCGTTATGCGTTATGCGTTATGCGTTATGCGTTATGCGTTATGCGTTATGCGTTATGCGTTATGCGTTATGCGTTATGCGTTATGCGTTATGCGTTATGCGTTATGCGTTATGCGTTATGCGTTATGCGTTATGCGTTATGCGTTATGCGTTATGCGTTATGCGTTATGCGTTATGCGTTATGCGTTATGCGTTATGCGTTATGCGTTATGCGTTATGCGTTATGCGTTATGCGTTATGCGTTATGCGTTATGCGTTACGCGTTACGCGTTACGCGTTATGCGTTATGCGTTATGCGTTAAGCGTTATACGCTATGCGATATGCGTTATGCGTTATGTGTTATGCGTTATGCGTTATGCGTTATGCGTTATGCGTTATGCGTTATGCGTTATGCGTTATGTGTTATGCGTTATGCGTTATGTGTTATGCGTTGTGCTTTACGGGTTATGCGATATGCGTTCTGCGTTATGACTTTTTCATTGAACGTTATGCGTTATGCGTTATGCGTTATGCGTTATGCGTTATGCGTTATGCGTTATGCGTTATGCGTTATGCGTTATGCGTTATGCGTTATGCGTTATGCGTTATGCGTTATGCGTTATGCGTTATGCGTTATGCGTTATGCGTTATGCGTTATGCGTTATGCGTTATGCGTTATGCGTTATGCGTTATGCGTTATGCGTTATGCGTTATGGGTTATGCGTTATGCGTTATGCGTTATGCGTTATGCGTTATGCGTTATGCGTTATGCGTTATGCGTTATGCGTTATGCGTTATGCGTTATGCGTTATGGGTTATGCGTTATGCGTTATGCGTTAAGCATTAAGCATTATGACTTTTTCATTGAGCGTTATGCGTTATGACTTTTCCATTGAGCGTTATGCGTTATTCGTTATGGGTTATGCGTTATGCGTTATGGGTTATGCGTTATGCGTTATGCGTTATGCGTTATGCGTTATGCGTTATGCGTTATGCGTTATGCGTTATGCGTTATGCGTTATGCGTTATGCATTATGCGTTATGCGTTATCCGTTATGCGTTATGCGTTATGCGTTATGCGTTATGCGATATGCGTCATGCGTTAAGCGTTATGCGTTATGCATTATGCGTTATCCGTTATGCGTTATGCGTTATGCGTAATGCGTTATGAGTAATGTGTCATGCGTTATGCGTTATGCGTTATTCGTTAAGCGTTATGCTTTATGCGTTATGCGTTATTCGTTATGCGTTATGCGTTATGCGTTATGCGTTATGCTTTATGCGTTATGCGTTATGCGATATGCGATATGCGTTATGCGTTATGCGTTATGCGTTATGCGTTATGCGTTATGCGTTATGCGTTATGCGTTATGCGTTATGCGTTATGCGTTATGCGTTATGCGTTATGCCTTATGCGTTATGCGTTATGCGTTATGCGTTATGCGTTACGCGTTACGCGTTATGCGTTATGCGTTATGCGTTATGCGTTATGCGTTATGCGTTATGTGTTATGCGTAATGCGTTAAGCGTTATACGTTATAAGTTATGCGTTATGTGTTATGCGTTATGCGTTATGTGTTATGCGTTGTGCTTTACGGGTTATGCGATATGCGTTATGCGTTATGACTTTTTCATTGAACGTTATGCGTTATGCGATATGCGTTATACGTTATGCGTTATGCGTTATGCGTTATGCGTTATGCGTTATGCGTTATGCGTTATGCGTTATGCGTTATGCGTTATGCGTTATGCGTTATGCGTTATGCGTTATGCGTTATGCGTTATGCGTTATGCGTTATACGTTATCCGTTATGCGTTATGCGTTATGCGTTATGCGTTCTGCGTTATTCGTTAAGCGTTATGCGTTATGCGATATGCGTCATTCGTTATGCGTTATGCGTTATGCGTTATGCGTTATGCGTTATGCGTTATGCGTTATGCGTTATGCGTTATGCGTTATGCGTTATGCGTTATGCGTTATGCGTTATGCGTTATGCGTTATGCGTTATGCGTTATGCGTTATGCGTTATGCGTTATGCGTTATGCGTTATGCGTTATGCGTTATGCGTTATGCGTTATGCGTTATGCGTTATGCGTTATGCGTTATGCGTTATGCGTTATGCGTTATGCGTTATGCGTTATCCGTTATGCGTTATGCGTTATGCGTTATGCGTTCTGCGTTATTCGTTAAGCGTTATGCGTTATGCGATATGCGTCATTCGTTATGCGTTATGCGTTATGCGTTATGCGTTATGCGTTATGCGTTATGCGTTATGCGTTATGCGTTATGCGTTATGCGTTATGCGTTATGCGTTATGCGTTACGCGTTACGCGTTACGCGTTACGCGTTACGCGTTACGCGTTACGCGTTACGCGTTATGCGTTATGCGTTATGCGTTATGCGTTATGCGTTATGCGTTATGCGTTATGCGTTATGCGTTATGCGTTATGCGTTATGCGTTATGCGTTATGCGTTATGCGTTATGCGTTATGCGTTATGCGATATGCGTTATGCGTTACGCGTTATGCGTTACGCGTTACGCGTTACGCGTTACGCGTTATGCGTTATGCGTTATGCGTTATTCGTTATGCGTTATGCGTTATGCGTTATGCGTTATGCGTTATGCGTTATGCGATGTGCGTTATGCGTTATGCGTTATGCGTTATGCGTTATGCGTCATGCGTTATGCGTTATGCGTTATGCGTTATGCGTTATGCGTTATGCGTTATGCGTTATGCGTTAAGCATTATGACTTTTTCATTGAGCGTTATGCGTTATTCGTTATGGGTTATGCGTTATGCGTTATGCGTTATGACTTTTCCATTGAACGTTATGCGTTATTCGTTATGGGTTATGCGTTATGCGTTATGGGTTATGCGTTATGCGTTATGCGTTATGCGTTATGCGTTATGCGTTATGCGTTATGCGTTATGCGTTATGCGTTATGCGTTATGCGTTATGCGTTATGCGTTATGCGTGATGCGTTATGCGTTATGCGTTATGCGTTATGCGTTATGCGTTATGCGTTATGCGTTATGCGTTATGCGTTATGCGTTATGCGTTATGCGTTATGCGTGATGCGTTATGCGTTATGCGTTATGCGTTATGCGTTATGCGTTATGCGTTATGCGTTATGCGTTATGCGTTATGCGTTATGCGTTATGCGTTATGCGTTATGCGTTATGCGTTATGCGTTATGCGTTATGCGTTATGCGTTATGCGTTATGCGTTATGCGTTATGCGTTATGCGTTATGCGTTATGCGTTATGCGTTATGCGTTATGCGTTATGCGTTATGCGTTATGCGTTATGCGTTATGCGTTATGCGTTATGCGTTATGCGTTATGCGTTATGCGTTATGCGTTATGCGTTATGCGTTATGCGTTATGCGTTATGCGTTATGCGTTATGCGTTATGCGTTATGCGTTATGCGTTATGCGTTATGCGTTATGCGTTATGCGTTATGCGTTACGCGTTACGCGTTACGCGTTATGCGTTATGCGTTAAGCGTTATACGCTATGCGATATGCGTTATGCGTTATGTGTTATGCGTTATGCGTTATGCGTTATGCGTTATGCGTTATGCGTTATGCGTTATGCGTTATGTGTTATGCGTTATGCGTTATGTGTTATGCGTTGTGCTTTACGGGTTATGCGATATGCGTTCTGCGTTATGACTTTTTCATTGAACGTTATGCGTTATGCGTTATGCGTTATGCGTTATGCGTTATGCGTTATGCGTTATGCGTTATGCGTTATGCGTTATGCGTTATGCGTTATGCGTTATGCGTTATGCGTTATGCGTTATGCGTTATGCGTTATGCGTTATGCGTTATGCGTTATGCGTTATGCGTTATGCGTTATGCGTTATGCGTTATGCGTTATGCGTTATGCGTTATGCGTTATGCGTTATGCGTTATGCGTTATGCGTTATGCGTTATGCGTTATGGGTTATGCGTTATGCGTTATGCGTTATGCGTTATGCGTTATGCGTTATGCGTTATGCGTTATGCGTTATGCGTTATGCGTTATGCGTTATGCGTTATGGGTTATGCGTTATGCGTTATGCGTTAAGCATTAAGCATTATGACTTTTTCATTGAGCGTTATGCGTTATGACTTTTCCATTGAGCGTTATGCGTTATTCGTTATGGGTTATGCGTTATGCGTTATGGGTTATGCGTTATGCGTTATGCGTTATGCGTTATGCGTTATTCGTTAAGCGTTATGCTTTATGCGTTATGCGTTATTCGTT
The DNA here is from genome assembly GCF_051020765.1 of Lasioglossum baleicum. Taxonomy (NCBI): domain Eukaryota; kingdom Metazoa; phylum Arthropoda; class Insecta; order Hymenoptera; family Halictidae; genus Lasioglossum; species Lasioglossum baleicum. The sequence goes on from NW_027469525.1 coordinate 8,601, forward strand.
ATGCGTTATGCGTTATGCGTTATGCGTTATGCTTTATGCGTTATGCGTTATGCGATATGCGATATGCGTTATGCGTTATGCGTTATGCGTTATGCGTTATGCGTTATGCGTTATGCGTTATGCGTTATGCGTTATGCGTTATGCGTTATGCGTTATGCGTTATGCCTTATGCGTTATGCGTTATGCGTTATGCGTTATGCGTTACGCGTTACGCGTTATGCGTTATGCGTTATGCGTTATGCGTTATGCGTTATGCGTTATGTGTTATGCGTAATGCGTTAAGCGTTATACGTTATAAGTTATGCGTTATGTGTTATGCGTTATGCGTTATGTGTTATGCGTTGTGCTTTACGGGTTATGCGATATGCGTTATGCGTTATGACTTTTTCATTGAACGTTATGCGTTATGCGATATGCGTTATACGTTATGCGTTATGCGTTATGCGTTATGCGTTATGCGTTATGCGTTATGCGTTATGCGTTATGCGTTATGCGTTATGCGTTATGCGTTATGCGTTATGCGTTATGCGTTATACGTTATCCGTTATGCGTTATGCGTTATGCGTTATGCGTTCTGCGTTATTCGTTAAGCGTTATGCGTTATGCGATATGCGTCATTCGTTATGCGTTATGCGTTATGCGTTATGCGTTATGCGTTATGCGTTATGCGTTATGCGTTATGCGTTATGCGTTATGCGTTATGCGTTATGCGTTATGCGTTATGCGTTATGCGTTATGCGTTATGCGTTATGCGTTATGCGTTATGCGTTATGCGTTATGCGTTATGCGTTATGCGTTATGCGTTATGCGTTATGCGTTATGCGTTATGCGTTATGCGTTATGCGTTATGCGTTATGCGTTATGCGTTATGCGTTATGCGTTATGCGTTATGCGTTATGCGTTATGCGTTATGCGTTATGCGTTATGCGTTATGCGTTACGCGTTATGCGTTATGCGTTATGCGTTATGCGTTATGCGTTATGCGTTATTCGTTATGCGTTATGCGTTATGCGTTATGCGTTATGCGTTATGCGTTATGCGATGTGCGTTATGCGTTATGCGTTATGCGTTATGCGTTATGCGTCATGCGTTATGCGTTATGCGTTATGCGTTATGCGTTATGCGTTATGCGTTATGCGTTAAGCATTATGACTTTTTCATTGAGCGTTATGCGTTATTCGTTATGGGTTATGCGTTATGCGTTATGCGTTATGACTTTTCCATTGAACGTTATGCGTTATTCGTTATGGGTTATGCGTTATGCGTTATGGGTTATGCGTTATGCGTTATGCGTTATGCGTTATGCGTTATGCGTTATGCGTTATGCGTTATGCGTTATGCGTTATGCATTATGCGTTTTGCGTTATGCGTTATGCGTTATGCGTTATGCGTTATGCGTTATGCGTTATGCGTTATGCGTTTTCGTTATGCGTTATGCGTCATGCGTCATGCGTAATGCGTTATGCGTTATGCGTTATGCGTTATGCGTTATGCGTTATGCGTTATGCGTTATGCGTTATGCGTTATGCGTTATGCGTTATGCGTTATGCGTTATGCGTTATGCGTTATGCGTTATGCGTTATGCGTTATGCGTTATGCGTTATGCGTTATGCGTTATGCGTTATGCGTTATGCGTTATCCGTTATGCGTTATGCGTTATGCGTTATGGGTTATGCGTTATGCGTTATGCGTTATGCGTTATGCGTTATGCGTTCTGCGTTATGCGTTATGCGTTATGCGTTATGCGTTATGCGTTATGCGTTATGCGTTAAGCATTAATCATTATGACTTTTTCATTGAGCGTTATGCGTTATGACTTTTCCATTGAGCGTTATGCGTTATTCGTTATGGGTTATGCGTTATGCGTTATGGGTTATGCGTTATGCGTTATGCGTTATGCGTTATGCGTTATGCGTTATGCGTTATGCGTTATGCGTTATGCGTTATGCGTTATGCGTTATGCATTATGCGTTATGCGTTATCCGTTATGCGTTATGCGTTATGCGTTATGCGATATGCGTCATGCGTTAAGCGTTATGCGTTATGCATTATGCGTTATCCGTTATGCGTTATGCGTTATGCGTAATGCGTTATGAGTAATGTGTCATGCGTTATGCGTTATGCGTTATTCGTTAAGCGTTATGCTTTATGCGTTATGCGTTATTCGTTATGCGTTATGCGTTATGCGTTATGCGTTATGCGTTATGCGTTATGCGATATGCGTTATGCGTTATGCGTTATGCGTTATGCGTTATGCGTTACGCGTTATGCGTTACGCGTTATGCGTTATGCGTTATGCGTTATGCGTTATGCGTTATGCGTTATTCGTTATGCGTTATGCGTTATGCGTTATGCGTTATGCGTTATGCGATGTGCGTTATGCGTTATGCGTTATGCGTTATGCGTTATGCGTTATGCGTTATGCGTTATGCGTTATGCGTTATGCGTTATGCGTTATGCGTTATGCGTTATGCGTTATGCGTTATGCGTTATGCGTTATGCGTTATGCGTTATGCGTTATGCGTTATGCGTTATGCGTTATGCGTTATGCGTTAAGCATTATGACTTTTTCATTGAGCGTTATGCGTTATGACTTTTCCATTGAGCGTTATGCGTTATTCGTTATGGGTTATGCGTTATGCGTTATGGGTTATGCGTTATGCGTTATGCGTTATGCGTTATGCGTTATGCGTTATGCATTATGCGTTATGCGTTATCCGTTATGCGTTATGCGTTATGCGTTATGCGTTATGCGATATGCGTCATGCGTTAAGCGTTATGCGTTATGCATTATGCGTTACGCGTTACGCGTTATGCGTTATGCGTTATGCGTTATGCGTTATGCGTTATGCGTTATGTGTTATGCGTTATGCGTTAAGCATTATACGTTATGCGTTATGCGTTATGTGTTATGCGTTATGCGTTATGCGTTATGCGTTATGCGTTATGCGTTATGCGTTATGCGTTATGCGTTATGCGTTATGCGTTATGCGTTATGCGTTATGCGTTATGCGTTATGCGTTATGCGTTATGCGTTATGCGTTATGCGTTATGCGTTATTCGTTATGCGTTATGCGTTATGCGTTATGCGTTATGCGTTATGCGTTATGCGTTATGCGTTATGCGTTATGCGTTATGCGTTATGGGTTATGCGTTATGCGTTATGCGTTATGCGTTATGCGTTATGCGTTATGCGTTATGGGTTATGCGTTATGCGTTATGCGTTATGCGTCATGCGTTATGCGTTATGCGTTATGCGTTATGCGTTATGCGTTATGGGTTATGACTTTTCCATTGAGCGTTATGCGTTATTCGTTATGGGTTATGCGTTATGCGTTATGCGTTATGCGTTATGCGTTATGCGTTATGCGTTATGCGTTATGCGTTATGCGTTATGCGTTATGCGTTATGCGTTATGCGTTATGCATTATGCGTTATGCGTTATCCGTTATGCGTTATGCGTTATGCGTTATGCGATATGCGTCATGCGTTAAGCGTTATGCGTTATGCATTATGCGTTATCCGTTATGCGTTATGCGTTATGCGTTATGCGTAATGCGTTATGAGTAATGTGTCATGCGTTATGCGTTATGCGTTATTCGTTAAGCGTTATGCTTTATGCGTTATGCGTTATTCGTTATGCGTTATGCGTTATGCGTTATGCGTTATGCGTTATGCGTTATGCGTTATGCGATATGCGTTATGCGTTATGCGTTATGCGTTATGCGTTATGCGTTACGCGTTATGCGTTACGCGTTATGCGTTATGCGTTATGCGTTATGCGTTATGCGTTATTCGTTATGCGTTATGCGTTATGCGTTATGCGTTATGCGTTATGCGTTATGCGTTATGCGATGTGCGTTATGCGTTATGCGTTATGCGTTATGCGTTATGCGTTATGCGTTATGCGTTATGCGTTATGCGTTATGCGTTATGCGTTATGCGTTATGCGTTATGCGTTATGCGTTATGCGTTATGCGATATGCGTCATGCGTTAAGCGTTATGCGTTATGCATTATGCGTTATCCGTTATTCGTTATGGGTTATGCGTTATGCGTTATGGGTTATGCGTTATGCGTTATGCGTTACGCGTTACGCGTTACGCGTTATGCGTTATGCGTTATGCGTTATGCGTTATGCGTTATGCGTTATGCGTTATGCGTTATGTGTTATGCGTTATGCGTTAAGCGTTATACGTTATGCGTTATGCGTTATGTGTTATGCGTTATGCGTTAAGCGTTATACGTTATGCGTTATGCGTTATGTGTATTGCGTTATGCGTTATGTGTTATGCGTTGTGCTTTACGGGTTATGCGATATGCGTTATGCGTTATGACTTTTTCATTGAACGTTATGCGTTATGCGATATGCGTTATGCGTTATGCGTTATGCGTTATGCGTTATGCGTTATGCGTTATGCGTTATGCGTTATGCGTTATGCGTTATGCGTTATGCGTTATGCGTTATGCGTTATGCGTTATGCGTTATGCGTTATGCGTTATGCGTTATGCGTTATGCGTTATCCGTTATGCGTTATGCGTTATGCGTTATGCGTTATGCGATATGCGTCATGCGTTAAGCGTTATGCGTTATGCATTATGCGTTATCCGTTATTCGTTATGGGTTATGCGTTATGCGTTATGGGTTATGCGTTATGCGTTATGCGTTATGCGTTATGCGTTATGCGTTATGCGTTATGCGTTATGCGTTATGCGTTATGCGTTATGCGTTATGCGTTATGCGTTATGCGTTATGCGTTATGCGTTATGCGTTATGCGTTACGCGTTACGCGTTACGCGTTATGCGTTATGCGTTATGCGTTATGCGTTATGCGTTATGCGTTATGCGTTATGTGTTATGCGTTATGCGTTAAGCGTTATACGTTATGCGTTATGCGTTATGTGTTATGCGTTATGCGTTAAGCGTTATACGTTATGCGTTATGCGTTATGTGTTATGCGTTATGCGTTATGTGTTATGCGTTGTGCTTTACGGGTTATGCGATATGCGTTATGCGTTATGACTTTTTCATTGAACGTTATGCGTTATGCGATATGCGTTATGCGTTATGCGTTATGCGTTATGCGTTATGCGTTATGCGTTATGCGTTATGCGTTATGCGTTATGCGTTATGCGTTATGCGTTATGCGTTATGCGTTATGCGTTATGCGTTATGCGTTATGCGTTATGCGTTATGCGTTATGCGTTATGCGTTATGCGTTATGCGTTATGCGTTATGCGTTATGCGTTATGCGTTATGCGTTATGCGTTATGCGTTATGCGTTATGCGTTATGCGTTATGCGTTATGCGTTATCCGTTATGCGTTACGCGTTACGCGTTACGCGTTACGCGTTATGCGTTATGCGTTATGCGTTATGCGTTATGCGTTATGCGTTATGCGTTATGCGTTATGCGTTATGCGTTATGCGTTATGCGTTATGCGTAATGCGTTATGCGTTATGCGTTATGCGTTATGCGTTATGCGTTATGCGTTATGCGTTATGCGTTATGCGTTATGCGTTATGCGTTATGCGTTATGCGTTATGCGTTATGCGTTATGCGTTATGCGTTATGCGTTATGCGTTATGCGTTATGCGTTATGCGTTATCCGTTATGCGTTACGCGTTATGCGTTATGCGTTATGCGTTATGCGTTATGCGTTATGCGTTATGCGTTATGCGTTATGCGTTACGCGTTACGCGTTATGCGTTATGCGTTATGCGTTATGCGTTATGCGATATGCGTCATGCGTTAAGCGTTATGCGTTATGCATTATGCGTTATCCGTTATTCGTTATGGGTTATGCGTTATGCGTTATGGGTTATGCGTTATGCGTTATGCGTTATGCGTTATGCGTTATGCGTTATGCGTTATGCGTTATGCGTTATGCGTTATGCGTTATGCGTTATGCGTTATGCGTTATGCGTTATGCGTTATGCGTTATGCGTTATGCGTTACGCGTTACGCGTTACGCGTTATGCGTTATGCGTTATGCGTTATGCGTTATGCGTTATGCGTTATGCGTTATGTGTTATGCGTTATGCGTTAAGCGTTATACGTTATGCGTTATGCGTTATGTGTTATGCGTTATGCGTTAAGCGTTATACGTTATGCGTTATGCGTTATGTGTTATGCGTTATGCGTTATGCGTTATGTGTTATGCGTTGTGCTTTACGGGTTATGCGATATGCGTTATGCGTTATGACTTTTTCATTGAACGTTATGCGTTATGCGATATGCGTTATGCGTTATGCGTTATGCGTTATGCGTTATGCGTTATGCGTTATGCGTTATGCGTTATGCGTTATGCGTTATGCGTTATGCGTTATGCGTTATGCGTTATGCGTTATGCGTTATGCGTTATGCGTTATGCGTTATGCGTTATGCGTTATCCGTTATGCGTTATGCGTTATGCGTTATGTGTTATGCGTTATGCGTTAAGCGTTATACGTTATGCGTTATGCGTTATGTGTTATGCGTTATGCGTTAAGCGTTATACGTTATGCGTTATGCGTTATGTGTTATGCGTTATGCGTTATGCGTTATGCGTTATGTGTTATGCGTTATGCGTTAAGCGTTATACGTTATGCGTTATGCGTTATGTGTTATGCGTTATGCGTTAAGCGTTATACGTTATGCGTTATGCGTTATGTGTTATGCGTTATGCGTTATGTGTTATGCGTTGTGCTTTACGGGTTATGCGATATGCGTTATGCGTTATGACTTTTTCATTGAACGTTATGCGTTATGCGATATGCGTTATGCGTTATGCGTTATGCGTTATGCGTTATGCGTTATGCGTTATGCGTTATGCGTTATGCGTTATGCGTTATGCGTTATGCGTTATGCGTTATGCGTTATGCGTTATGCGTTATGCGTTATGCGTTATGCGTTATGCGTTATGCGTTATGCGATATGCGTTATGCGTTATGCGTTATGCGTTATGCGTTATGCGTTACGCGTTATGCGTTACGCGTTATGCGTTATGCGTTATGCGTTATGCGTTATGCGTTATGCGTTATTCGTTATGCGTTATGCGTTATGCGTTATGCGTTATGCGTTATGCGATGTGCGTTATGCGTTATGCGTTATGCGTTATGCGTTATGCGTTATGCGTTATGCGTTATGCGTTATGCGTTATGCGTTATGCGTTATGCGTTATGCGTTATGCGTTATGCGTTATGCGTTATGCGTTATGCGTTATGCGTTATGCGTTATGCGTTATGCGTTATGCGTTATGCGTTATGCGTTATGCGTTATGCGTTATGCGTTATGCGTTATGCGTTATGCGTTATGCGTTATGCGTTATGCGTTATGCGTTATGCGTTATGCGTTAAGCATTATGACTTTTTCATTGAGCGTTATGCGTTATGACTTTTCCATTGAGCGTTATGCGTTATTCGTTATGGGTTATGCGTTATGCGTTATGGGTTATGCGTTATGCGTTATGCGTTATGCGTTATGCGTTATGCGTTATGCATTATGCGTTATGCGTTATCCGTTATGCGTTATGCGTTATGCGTTATGCGTTATGCGATATGCGTCATGCGTTAAGCGTTATGCGTTATGCATTATGCGTTACGCGTTACGCGTTATGCGTTATGCGTTATGCGTTATGCGTTATGCGTTATGCGTTATGTGTTATGCGTTATGCGTTAAGCATTATACGTTATGCGTTATGCGTTATGTGTTATGCGTTATGCGTTATGCGTTATGCGTTATGCGTTATGCGTTATGCGTTATGCGTTATGCGTTATGCGTTATGCGTTATGCGTTATGCGTTATGCGTTATGCGTTATGCGTTATGCGTTATGCGTTATGCGTTATGCGTTATGCGTTATGCGTTATGCGTTATGCGTTATGCGTTATGCGTTATGCGTTATGCGTTATGCGTTATGCGTTATCCGTTATGCGTTACGCGTTACGCGTTACGCGTTACGCGTTATGCGTTATGCGTTATGCGTTATGCGTTATGCGTTATGCGTTATGCGTTATGCGTTATGCGTTATGCGTTATGCGTTATGCGTTATGCGTAATGCGTTATGCGTTATGCGTTATGCGTTATGCGTTATGCGTTATGCGTTATGCGTTATGCGTTATGCGTTATGCGTTATGCGTTATGCGTTATGCGTTATGCGTTATGCGTTATGCGTTATGCGTTATGCGTTATGCGTTATGCGTTATGCGTTATGCGTTATCCGTTATGCGTTACGCGTTATGCGTTATGCGTTATGCGTTATGCGTTATGCGTTATGCGTTATGCGTTATGCGTTATGCGTTACGCGTTACGCGTTATGCGTTATGCGTTATGCGTTATGCGTTATGCGATATGCGTCATGCGTTAAGCGTTATGCGTTATGCATTATGCGTTATCCGTTATTCGTTATGGGTTATGCGTTATGCGTTATGGGTTATGCGTTATGCGTTATGCGTTATGCGTTATGCGTTATGCGTTATGCGTTATGCGTTATGCGTTATGCGTTATGCGTTATGCGTTATGCGTTATGCGTTATGCGTTATGCGTTATGCGTTATGCGTTATGCGTTATGCGTTACGCGTTACGCGTTACGCGTTATGCGTTATGCGTTATGCGTTATGCGTTATGCGTTATGCGTTATGCGTTATGTGTTATGCGTTATGCGTTAAGCGTTATACGTTATGCGTTATGCGTTATGTGTTATGCGTTATGCGTTAAGCGTTATACGTTATGCGTTATGCGTTATGTGTTATGCGTTATGCGTTATGCGTTATGTGTTATGCGTTGTGCTTTACGGGTTATGCGATATGCGTTATGCGTTATGACTTTTTCATTGAACGTTATGCGTTATGCGATATGCGTTATGCGTTATGCGTTATGCGTTATGCGTTATGCGTTATGCGTTATGCGTTATGCGTTATGCGTTATGCGTTATGCGTTATGCGTTATGCGTTATGCGTTATGCGTTATGCGTTATGCGTTATGCGTTATGCGTTATGCGTTATGCGTTATCCGTTATGCGTTATGCGTTATGCGTTATGTGTTATGCGTTATGCGTTAAGCGTTATACGTTATGCGTTATGCGTTATGTGTTATGCGTTATGCGTTAAGCGTTATACGTTATGCGTTATGCGTTATGTGTTATGCGTTATGCGTTATGCGTTATGCGTTATGTGTTATGCGTTATGCGTTAAGCGTTATACGTTATGCGTTATGCGTTATGTGTTATGCGTTATGCGTTAAGCGTTATACGTTATGCGTTATGCGTTATGTGTTATGCGTTATGCGTTATGTGTTATGCGTTGTGCTTTACGGGTTATGCGATATGCGTTATGCGTTATGACTTTTTCATTGAACGTTATGCGTTATGCGATATGCGTTATGCGTTATGCGTTATGCGTTATGCGTTATGCGTTATGCGTTATGCGTTATGCGTTATGCGTTATGCGTTATGCGTTATGCGTTATGCGTTATGCGTTATGCGTTATGCGTTATGCGTTATGCGTTATGCGTTATGCGTTATGCGTTATGCGATATGCGTTATGCGTTATGCGTTATGCGTTATGCGTTATGCGTTACGCGTTATGCGTTACGCGTTATGCGTTATGCGTTATGCGTTATGCGTTATGCGTTATGCGTTATTCGTTATGCGTTATGCGTTATGCGTTATGCGTTATGCGTTATGCGATGTGCGTTATGCGTTATGCGTTATGCGTTATGCGTTATGCGTTATGCGTTATGCGTTATGCGTTATGCGTTATGCGTTATGCGTTATGCGTTATGCGTTATGCGTTATGCGTTATGCGTTATGCGTTATGCGTTATGCGTTATGCGTTATGCGTTATGCGTTATGCGTTATGCGTTATGCGTTATGCGTTATGCGTTATGCGTTATGCGTTATGCGTTATGCGTTATGCGTTATGCGTTATGCGTTATGCGTTATGCGTTATGCGTTAAGCATTATGACTTTTTCATTGAGCGTTATGCGTTATGACTTTTCCATTGAGCGTTATGCGTTATTCGTTATGGGTTATGCGTTATGCGTTATGGGTTATGCGTTATGCGTTATGCGTTATGCGTTATGCGTTATGCGTTATGCATTATGCGTTATGCGTTATCCGTTATGCGTTATGCGTTATGCGTTATGCGTTATGCGATATGCGTCATGCGTTAAGCGTTATGCGTTATGCATTATGCGTTACGCGTTACGCGTTATGCGTTATGCGTTATGCGTTATGCGTTATGCGTTATGCGTTATGTGTTATGCGTTATGCGTTAAGCATTATACGTTATGCGTTATGCGTTATGTGTTATGCGTTATGCGTTATGCGTTATGCGTTATGCGTTATGCGTTATGCGTTATGCGTTATGCGTTATGCGTTATGCGTTATGCGTTATGCGTTATGCGTTATGCGTTATGCGTTATGCGTTATGCGTTATGCGTTATGCGTTATGCGTTATGCGTTATGCGTTATTCGTTATGCGTTATGCGTTATGCGTTATGCGTTATGCGTTATGCGTTATGCGTTATGCGTTATGCGTTATGCGTTATGCGTTATGCGTTATGGGTTATGCGTTATGCGTTATGCGTTATGCGTTATGCGTTATGCGTTATGCGTTATGGGTTATGCGTTATGCGTTATGCGTTATGCGTCATGCGTTATGCGTTATGCGTTATGCGTTATGCGTTATGGGTTATGACTTTTCCATTGAGCGTTATGCGTTATTCGTTATGGGTTATGCGTTATGCGTTATGCGTTATGCGTTATGCGTTATGCGTTATGCGTTATGCGTTATGCGTTATGCGTTATGCGTTATGCGTTATGCGTTATGCGTTATGCGTTATGCGTTATGCGTTATGCGTTATGCGATGTGCGTTATGCGTTATGCGTTATGCGTTATGCGTTATGCGTTATGCGTTATGCGTTATGCGTTATGCGTTATGCGTTATGCGTTATGCGTTATGCGTTATGCGTTATGCGTTATGCGTTATGCGTTATACGTTATGCGTTATGCGTTATGCGATATGCGTCATGCGTTAAGCGTTATGCGTTATGCATTATGCGTTATCCGTTATTCGTTATGGGTTATGCGTTATGCGTTATGGGTTATGCGTTATGCGTTATGCGTTACGCGTTACGCGTTACGCGTTATGCGTTATGCGTTATGCGTTATGCGTTATGCGTTATGCGTTATGCGTTATGTGTTATGCGTTATGCGTTAAGCGTTATACGTTATGCGTTATGCGTTATGTGTTATGCGTTATGCGTTAAGCGTTATACGTTATGCGTTATGCGTTATGTGTATTGCGTTATGCGTTATGTGTTATGCGTTGTGCTTTACGGGTTATGCGATATGCGTTATGCGTTATGACTTTTTCATTGAACGTTATGCGTTATGCGATATGCGTTATGCGTTATGCGTTATGCGTTATGCGTTATGCGTTATGCGTTATGCGTTATGCGTTACGCGTTACGCGTTACGCGTTATGCGTTATGCGTTATGCGTTATGCGTTATGCGTTATGCGTTATGCGTTATGTGTTATGCGTTATGCGTTAAGCGTTATACGTTATGCGTTATGCGTTATGTGTTATGCGTTATGCGTTAAGCGTTATACGTTATGCGTTATGCGTTATGTGTTATGCGTTATGCGTTATGTGTTATGCGTTGTGCTTTACGGGTTATGCGATATGCGTTATGCGTTATGACTTTTTCATTGAACGTTATGCGTTATGCGATATGCGTTATGCGTTATGCGTTATGCGTTATGCGTTATGCGTTATGCGTTATGCGTTATGCGTTATGCGTTATGCGTTATGCGTTATGCGTTATGCGTTATGCGTTATGCGTTATGCGTTATGCGTTATGCGTTATGCGTTATGCGTTATGCGTTATGCGTTATGCGTTATGCGTTATGCGTTATGCGTTATGCGTTATGCGTTATGCGTTATGCGTTATGCGTTATGCGTTATGCGTTATGCGTTATGCGTTATGCGTTATGCGTTATGCGTTATGCGTTATGCGTTATGCGTTATGCGTTATGCGTTATGCGTTATGCGTTATGCGTTATGCGTTATGCGTTATGCGTTATGCGTTATGCGTTATGCGTTATGCGTTATCCGTTATGCGTTACGCGTTATGCGTTATGCGTTATGCGTTATGCGTTATGCGTTATGCGTTATGCGTTATGCGTTATGCGTTATGCGTTATGCGTTATGCGTTATGCGTTATGCGTTATGCGTTATGCGTTATGCGTAATGCGTTATGCGTTATGCGTTATGCGTTATGCGTTATGCGTTATGCGTTATGCGTTATGCGTTATGCGTTATGCGTTATGCGTTATGCGTTATGCGTTATGCGTTATGCGTTATGCGTTATGCGTTATGCGTTATGCGTTATGCGTTATGCGTTATGCGTTATCCGTTATGCGTTACGCGTTATGCGTTATGCGTTATGCGTTATGCGTTATGCGTTATGCGTTATGCGTTATGCGTTATGCGTTATGCGTTACGCGTTACGCGTTATGCGTTATGCGTTATGCGTTATGCGTTATGCGTTATGCGTTATGCGTTATCCGTTATGCGTTATGCGTTATGCGTTATGCGTTATGCGATATGCGTCATGCGTTAAGCGTTATGCGTTATGCATTATGCGTTATCCGTTATTCGTTATGGGTTATGCGTTATGCGTTATGGGTTATGCGTTATGCGTTATGCGTTATGCGTTATGCGTTATGCGTTATGCGTTATGCGTTATGCGTTATGTGTTATGCGTTGTGCTTTACGGGTTATGCGATATGCGTTATGCGTTATGACTTTTTCATTGAACGTTATGCGTTATGCGATATGCGTTATGCGTTATGCGTTATGCGTTATGCGTTATGCGTTATGCGTTATGCGTTATGCGTAATGCGTTATGCGTTATGCGTTATGCGTTATGCGTTATGCGTTATGCGTTATGCGTTATGCGTTATGCGTTATGCGTTATGCGTTATGCGTTATGCGTTATGCGTTATGCGTTATGCGTTATGCGTTATGCGTTATGCGTTATGCGTTATGCGTTATGCGTTATCCGTTATGCGTTACGCGTTATGCGTTATGCGTTATGCGTTATGCGTTATGCGTTATGCGTTATGCGTTATGCGTTATGCGTTACGCGTTACGCGTTATGCGTTATGCGTTATGCGTTATGCGTTATGCGTTATGCGTTATGCGTTATGCGTTATCCGTTATGCGTTATGCGTTATGCGTTATGCGTTATGCGTTATGCGATATGCGTCATGCGTTAAGCGTTATGCGTTATGCATTATGCGTTATCCGTTATTCGTTATGGGTTATGCGTTATGCGTTATGGGTTATGCGTTATGCGTTATGCGTTATGCGTTATGCGTTATGCGTTATGCGTTATGCGTTATGCGTTATGCGTTATGCGTTATGCGTTATGCGTTATGCGTTATGCGTTATGCGTTATGCGTTATGCGTTATGCGTTATGCGTTACGCGTTACGCGTTACGCGTTATGCGTTATGCGTTATGCGTTATGCGTTATGCGTTATGCGTTATGCGTTATGTGTTATGCGTTATGCGTTAAGCGTTATACGTTATGCGTTATGCGTTATGTGTTATGCGTTATGCGTTAAGCGTTATACGTTATGCGTTATGCGTTATGTGTTATGCGTTATGCGTTATGTGTTATGCGTTGTGCTTTACGGGTTATGCGATATGCGTTATGCGTTATGACTTTTTCATTGAACGTTATGCGTTATGCGATATGCGTTATGCGTTATGCGTTATGCGTTATGCGTTATGCGTTATGCGTTATGCGTTATGCGTTATGCGTTATGCGTTATGCGTTATGCGTTATGCGTTATGCGTTATGCGTTATGCGTTATGCGTTATCCGTTATGCGTTATGCGTTATGCGTTATGCGTTATGCGATATGCGTCATGCGTTAAGCGTTATGCGTTATGCATTATGCGTTATTCGTTATTCGTTATGGGTTATGCGTTATGCGTTATGGGTTATGCGTTATGCGTTATGCGTTATGCGTTATGCGTTATGCGTTATGCGTTATGCGTTATGCGTTATGCGTTATGCGTTATGCGTTATGCGTTATGCGTTATGCGTTATGCGTTATGCGTTATGCGTTATGCGTTACGCGTTACGCGTTACGCGTTATGCGTTATGCGTTATGCGTTATGCGTTATGCGTTATGCGTTATGCGTTATGTGTTATGCGTTATGCGTTAAGCGTTATACGTTATGCGTTATGCGTTATGTGTTATGCGTTATGCGTTAAGCGTTATACGTTATGCGTTATGCGTTATGTGTTATGCGTTATGCGTTATGTGTTATGCGTTGTGCTTTACGGGTTATGCGATATGCGTTATGCGTTATGACTTTTTCATTGAACGTTATGCGTTATGCGATATGCGTTATGCGTTATGCGTTATGCGTTATGCGTTATGCGTTATGCGTTATGCGTTATGCGTTATGCGTTATGCGTTATGCGTTATGCGTTATGCGTTATGCGTTATGCGTTATGCGTTATGCGTTATGCGTTATGCGTTATGCGTTATGCGTTATGCGTTATGCGTTATGCGTTATGCGTTATGCGTTATGCGTTATGCGTTATGCGTTACGCGTTACGCGTTACGCGTTACGCGTTACGCGTTATGCGTTATGCGTTATGCGTTATGCGTTATGCGTTATGCGTTATGCGTTATGCGTTATGCGTTATGCGATATGCGTCATGCGTTAAGCGTTATGCGTTATGCATTATGCGTTATTCGTTATTCGTTATGGGTTATGCGTTATGCGTTATGGGTTATGCGTTATGCGTTATGCGTTATGCGTTATGCGTTATGCGTTATGCGTTATGCGTTATGCGTTATGCGTTATGCGTTATGCGTTATGCGTTATGCGTTATGCGTTATGCGTTATGCGTTATGCGTTATGCGTTACGCGTTACGCGTTACGCGTTATGCGTTATGCGTTATGCGTTATGCGTTATGCGTTATGCGTTATGCGTTATGTGTTATGCGTTATGCGTTAAGCGTTATACGTTATGCGTTATGCGTTATGTGTTATGCGTTATGCGTTAAGCGTTATACGTTATGCGTTATGCGTTATGTGTTATGCGTTATGCGTTATGTGTTATGCGTTGTGCTTTACGGGTTATGCGATATGCGTTATGCGTTATGACTTTTTCATTGAACGTTATGCGTTATGCGATATGCGTTATGCGTTATGCGTTATGCGTTATGCGTTATGCGTTATGACTTTTTCATTGAACGTTATGCGTTATGCGATATGCGTTATGCGTTATGCGTTATGCGTTATGCGTTATGCGTTATGCGTTATGCGTTATGCGTTATGCGTTATGCGTTATGCGTTATGCGTTATGCGTTATGCGTTATGCGTTATGCGTTATGCGTTACGCGTTACGCGTTACGCGTTACGCGTTATGCGTTATGCGTTATGCGTTATGCGTTATGCGTTATGCGTTATGCGTTATGCGTTATGCGTTATGCGTTATGCGTTATGCGTTATGCGTTATGCGTTATGCGTTATGCGTTATGCGTTATGCGTTATGCGTTATGCGTTACGCGTTATGCGTTACGCGTTATGCGTTATGCGTTATGCGTTATGCGTTATGCGTTATGCGTTATTCGTTATGCGTTATGCGTTATGCGTTATGCGTTATGCGTTATGCGATGTGCGTTATGCGTTATGCGTTATGCGTTATGCGTTATGCGTCATGCGTTATGCGTTATGCGTTATGCGTTATGCGTTATGCGTTATGCGTTATGCGTTAAGCATTATGACTTTTTCATTGAGCGTTATGCGTTATTCGTTATGGGTTATGCGTTATGCGTTATGCGTTATGACTTTTCCATTGAACGTTATGCGTTATTCGTTATGGGTTATGCGTTATGCGTTATGGGTTATGCGTTATGCGTTATGCGTTATGCGTTATGCGTTATGCGTTATGCGTTATGCGTTATGCGTTATGCATTATGCGTTTTGCGTTATGCGTTATGCGTTATGCGTTATGCGTTATGCGTTATGCGTTATGCGTTATGCGTTATGCGTTTTCGTTATGCGTTATGCGTCATGCGTCATGCGTAATGCGTTATGCGTTATGCGTTATGCGTTATGCGTTATGCGTTATGCGTTATGCGTTATGCGTTATGCGTTATGCGTTATGCGTTATGCGTTATGCGTTATGCGTTATGCGTTATGCGTTATGCGTTATGCGTTATGCGTTATGCGTTATGCGTTATGCGTTATCCGTTATGCGTTATGCGTTATGCGTTATGCGTTATGCGTTATGCGTTATGCGTTATGCGTTATGCGTTATGCGTTCTGCGTTATGCGTTATGCGTTATGCGTTATGCGTTATGCGTTATGCGTTATGCGTTATGCGTTATGCGTTATGCGTTATGCGTTATGCGTTATGCGTTATGCGTTATGCGTTATGCGTTATGCGTTATGCGTTACGCGTTACGCGTTACGCGTTATGCGTTATGCGTTATGCGTTATGCGTTATGCGTTATGCGTTATGCGTTATGTGTTATGCGTTATGCGTTAAGCGTTATACGTTATGCGTTATGCGTTATGTGTTATGCGTTATGCGTTAAGCGTTATACGTTATGCGTTATGCGTTATGTGTTATGCGTTATGCGTTATGTGTTATGCGTTGTGCTTTACGGGTTATGCGATATGCGTTATGCGTTATGACTTTTTCATTGAACGTTATGCGTTATGCGATATGCGTTATGCGTTATGCGTTATGCGTTATGCGTTATGCGTTATGCGTTA
This sequence comes from Lasioglossum baleicum, assembly GCF_051020765.1. NCBI lineage: Eukaryota > Metazoa > Arthropoda > Insecta > Hymenoptera > Halictidae > Lasioglossum > Lasioglossum baleicum. Next base: position 25,400 of record NW_027469525.1, read on the forward strand.
TGCGTTATGCGTTATGCGTTATGCGTTATGCGTTATGCGTTATGCGTTATGCGTTATGCGTTATGCGTTATGCGTTATGCGTTATGCGTTATGCGTTATGCGTTATGCGTTATGCGTTATGCGTTATGCGTTATGCGTTATGCGTTATGCGTTATGCGTTATGCGTTACGCGTTACGCGTTACGCGTTACGCGTTATGCGTTATGCGTTATGCGTTATGCGTTATGCGTTATGCGTTATGCGTTATGCGTTATGCGTTATGCGATATGCGTCATGCGTTAAGCGTTATGCGTTATGCATTATGCGTTATTCGTTATTCGTTATGGGTTATGCGTTATGCGTTATGGGTTATGCGTTATGCGTTATGCGTTATGCGTTATGCGTTATGCGTTATGCGTTATGCGTTATGCGTTATGCGTTATGCGTTATGCGTTATGCGTTATGCGTTATGCGTTATGCGTTATGCGTTATGCGTTATGCGTTATGCGTTATGCGTTATGCGTTACGCGTTACGCGTTACGCGTTATGCGTTATGCGTTATGCGTTATGCGTTATGCGTTATGCGTTATGCGTTATGTGTTATGCGTTATGCGTTAAGCGTTATACGTTATGCGTTATGCGTTATGTGTTATGCGTTATGCGTTAAGCGTTATACGTTATGCGTTATGCGTTATGTGTTATGCGTTATGCGTTATGTGTTATGCGTTGTGCTTTACGGGTTATGCGATATGCGTTATGCGTTATGACTTTTTCATTGAACGTTATGCGTTATGCGATATGCGTTATGCGTTATGCGTTATGCGTTATGCGTTATGCGTTATGCGTTATGCGTTATGCGTTATGCGTTATGCGTTATGCGTTATGCGTTATGCGTTATGCGTTATGCGTTATGCGTTATGCGTTATGCGTTATGCGTTATGCGTTATGCGTTATGCGTTATGCGTTATGCGTTATGCGTTATGCGTTATGCGTTATGCGTTATGCGTTATGCGTTATGCGTTATGCGTTACGCGTTACGCGTTACGCGTTACGCGTTATGCGTTATGCGTTATGCGTTATGCGTTATGCGTTATGCGTTATGCGTTATGCGTTATGCGTTATGCGTTATGCGTTATGCGTTATGCGTTATGCGTTATGCGTTATGCGTTATGCGTTATGCGTTATGCGTTATGCGTTACGCGTTATGCGTTACGCGTTATGCGTTATGCGTTATGCGTTATGCGTTATGCGTTATGCGTTATTCGTTATGCGTTATGCGTTATGCGTTATGCGTTATGCGTTATGCGTTATGCGATGTGCGTTATGCGTTATGCGTTATGCGTTATGCGTTATGCGTCATGCGTTATGCGTTATGCGTTATGCGTTATGCGTTATGCGTTATGCGTTATGCGTTAAGCATTATGACTTTTTCATTGAGCGTTATGCGTTATTCGTTATGGGTTATGCGTTATGCGTTATGCGTTATGACTTTTCCATTGAACGTTATGCGTTATTCGTTATGGGTTATGCGTTATGCGTTATGGGTTATGCGTTATGCGTTATGCGTTATGCGTTATGCGTTATGCGTTATGCGTTATGCGTTATGCGTTATGCATTATGCGTTTTGCGTTATGCGTTATGCGTTATGCGTTATGCGTTATGCGTTATGCGTTATGCGTTATGCGTTATGCGTTATGCGTTTTCGTTATGCGTTATGCGTCATGCGTCATGCGTAATGCGTTATGCGTTATGCGTTATGCGTTATGCGTTATGCGTTATGCGTTATGCGTTATGCGTTATGCGTTATGCGTTATGCGTTATGCGTTATGCGTTATGCGTTATGCGTTATGCGTTATGCGTTATGCGTTATGCGTTATGCGTTATGCGTTATCCGTTATGCGTTATGCGTTATGCGTTATGCGTTATGCGTTATGCGTTATGCGTTATGCGTTATGCGTTATGCGTTATGCGTTATGCGTTATGCGTTATGCGTTATGCGTTATGTGTTATGCGTTGTGCTTTACGGGTTATGCGATATGCGTTATGCGTTATGACTTTTTCGTTATGCGTTATGCGATATGCGTTATGCGTTATGCGTTATGCGTTATGCGTTATGCGTTATGCGTTATGCGTTATGCGTAATGCGTTATGCGTTATGCGTTATGCGTTATGCGTTATGCGTTATGCGTTATGCGTTATGCGTTATGCGTTATGCGTTATGCGTTATGCGTTATGCGTTATGCGTTATGCGTTATGCGTTATGCGTTATGCGTTATGCGTTATGCGTTATGCGTTATGCGTTATGCGTTATGCGTTATGCGTTATGCGTTATGCGTTATGCGTTATGCGTTATGCGTTATGCGTTATGCGTTATGCGTTATGCGTTACGCGTTACGCGTTACGCGTTATGCGTTATGCGTTATGCGTTATGCGTTATGCGTTATGCGTTATGCGTTATGTGTTATGCGTTATGCGTTAAGCGTTATACGTTATGCGTTATGCGTTATGTGTTATGCGTTATGCGTTAAGCGTTATACGTTATGCGTTATGCGTTATGTGTTATGCGTTATGCGTTATGTGTTATGCGTTGTGCTTTACGGGTTATGCGATATGCGTTATGCGTTATGACTTTTTCATTGAACGTTATGCGTTATGCGATATGCGTTATGCGTTATGCGTTATGCGTTATGCGTTATGCGTTATGCGTTATGCGTTATGCGTTATGCGTTATGCGTTATGCGTTATGCGTTATGCGTTATGCGTTATGCGTTATGCGTTATGCGTTATGCGTTATGCGTTATGCGTTATGCGTTATGCGTTATGCGTTATGCGTTATGCGTTATGCGTTATGCGTTATGCGTTATGCGTTATGCGTTATGCGTTATGCGTTATGCGTTATGCGTTATGCGTTACGCGTTACGCGTTACGCGTTACGCGTTATGCGTTATGCGTTATGCGTTATGCGTTATGCGTTATGCGTTATGCGTTATGCGTTATGCGTTATGCGTTATGCGTTATGCGTTATGCGTTATGCGTTATGCGTTATGCGTTATGCGTTATGCGTTATGCGTTATGCGTTATGCGTTACGCGTTATGCGTTACGCGTTATGCGTTATGCGTTATGCGTTATGCGTTATGCGTTATGCGTTATTCGTTATGCGTTATGCGTTATGCGTTATGCGTTATGCGTTATGCGTTATGCGATGTGCGTTATGCGTTATGCGTTATGCGTTATGCGTTATGCGTCATGCGTTATGCGTTATGCGTTATGCGTTATGCGTTATGCGTTATGCGTTATGCGTTAAGCATTATGACTTTTTCATTGAGCGTTATGCGTTATTCGTTATGGGTTATGCGTTATGCGTTATGCGTTATGACTTTTCCATTGAACGTTATGCGTTATTCGTTATGGGTTATGCGTTATGCGTTATGGGTTATGCGTTATGCGTTATGCGTTATGCGTTATGCGTTATGCGTTATGCGTTATGCGTTATGCGTTATGCATTATGCGTTTTGCGTTATGCGTTATGCGTTATGCGTTATGCGTTATGCGTTATGCGTTATGCGTTATGCGTTATGCGTTTTCGTTATGCGTTATGCGTCATGCGTCATGCGTAATGCGTTATGCGTTATGCGTTATGCGTTATGCGTTATGCGTTATGCGTTATGCGTTATGCGTTATGCGTTATGCGTTATGCGTTATGCGTTATGCGTTATGCGTTATGCGTTATGCGTTATGCGTTATGCGTTATGCGTTATGCGTTATCCGTTATGCGTTATGCGTTATGCGTTATGCGTTATGCGTTATGCGTTATGCGTTATGCGTTATGCGTTATGCGTTATGCGTTATGCGTTATGCGTTATGCGTTATGCGTTATGCGTTATGTGTTATGCGTTGTGCTTTACGGGTTATGCGATATGCGTTATGCGTTATGACTTTTTCATTGAACGTTATGCGTTATGCGATATGCGTTATGCGTTATGCGTTATGCGTTATGCGTTATGCGTTATGCGTTATGCGTAATGCGTTATGCGTTATGCGTTATGCGTTATGCGTTATGCGTTATGCGTTATGCGTTATGCGTTATGCGTTATGCGTTATGCGTTATGCGTTATGCGTTATGCGTTATGCGTTATGCGTTATGCGTTATGCGTTATGCGTTATGCGTTATGCGTTATGCGTTATGCGTTATGCGTTATGCGTTATGCGTTATGCGTTATGCGTTATGCGTTATGCGTTATGCGTTATGTGTTATGCGTTGTGCTTTACGGGTTATGCGATATGCGTTATGCGTTATGACTTTTTCATTGAACGTTATGCGTTATGCGATATGCGTTATGCGTTATGCGTTATGCGTTATGCGTTATGCGTTATGCGTTATGCGTTATGCGTAATGCGTTATGCGTTATGCGTTATGCGTTATGCGTTATGCGTTATGCGTTATGCGTTATGCGTTATGCGTTATGCGTTATGCGTTATGCGTTATGCGTTATGCGTTATGCGTTATGCGTTATGCGTTATGCGTTATGCGTTATGCGTTATGCGTTATCCGTTATGCGTTACGCGTTATGCGTTATGCGTTATGCGTTATGCGTTATGCGTTATGCGTTATGCGTTATGCGTTATGCGTTACGCGTTACGCGTTATGCGTTATGCGTTATGCGTTATGCGTTATGCGTTATGCGTTATGCGTTATGCGTTATCCGTTATGCGTTATGCGTTATGCGTTATGCGTTATGCGATATGCGTCATGCGTTAAGCGTTATGCGTTATGCATTATGCGTTATCCGTTATTCGTTATGGGTTATGCGTTATGCGTTATGGGTTATGCGTTATGCGTTATGCGTTATGCGTTATGCGTTATGCGTTATGCGTTATGCGTTATGCGTTATGCGTTATGCGTTATGCGTTATGCGTTATGCGTTATGCGTTATGCGTTATGCGTTATGCGTTATGCGTTATGCGTTACGCGTTACGCGTTACGCGTTATGCGTTATGCGTTATGCGTTATGCGTTATGCGTTATGCGTTAAGCGTTATACGTTATGCGTTATGCGTTATGTGTTATGCGTTATGCGTTATGTGTTATGCGTTGTGCTTTACGGGTTATGCGATATGCGTTATGCGTTATGACTTTTTCATTGAACGTTATGCGTTATGCGATATGCGTTATGCGTTATGCGTTATGCGTTATGCGTTATGCGTTATGCGTTATGCGTTATGCGTTATGCGTTATGCGTTATGCGTTATGCGTTATGCGTTATGCGTTATGCGTTATGCGTTATGCGTTATGCGTTATGCGTTATGCGTTATGCGTTATGCGTTATGCGTTATGCGTTATGCGTTATGCGTTATGCGTTATGCGTTATGCGTTATGCGTTATGCGTTATGCGTTATGCGTTATGCGTTATGCGTTATGCGTTATGCGTTATCCGTTATGCGTTATGCGTTATGCGTTATGCGTTATGCGTTATGCGTTATGCGTTATGCGTTATGCGTTATGCGTTATGCGTTATGCGTTATGCGTTATGCGTTATGCGTTATGCGTTATGCGTTATGATTTATGCGTTATGCGTTATGCGTTATGCGTTATGCGTTATGCGTTATCCGTTATGCGTTACGCGTTATGCGTTATGCGTTATGCGTTATGCGTTATGCGTTATGCGTTATGCGTTATGCGTTATGCGTTATGCGTTACGCGTTACGCGTTATGCGTTATGCGTTATGCGTTATGCGTTATGCGTTATGCGTTATGCGTTATCCGTTATGCGTTATGCGTTATGCGTTATGCGTTATGCGATATGCGTCATGCGTTAAGCGTTATGCGTTATGCATTATGCGTTATCCGTTATTCGTTATGGGTTATGCGTTATGCGTTATGGGTTATGCGTTATGCGTTATGCGTTATGCGTTATGCGTTATGCGTTATGCGTTATGCGTTATGCGTTATGCGTTATGTGTTATGCGTTGTGCTTTACGGGTTATGCGATATGCGTTATGCGTTATGACTTTTTCATTGAACGTTATGCGTTATGCGATATGCGTTATGCGTTATGCGTTATGCGTTATGCGTTATGCGTTATGCGTTATGCGTTATGCGTAATGCGTTATGCGTTATGCGTTATGCGTTATGCGTTATGCGTTATGCGTTATGCGTTATGCGTTATGCGTTATGCGTTATGCGTTATGCGTTATGCGTTATGCGTTATGCGTTATGCGTTATGCGTTATGCGTTATGCGTTATGCGTTATGCGTTATCCGTTATGCGTTACGCGTTATGCGTTATGCGTTATGCGTTATGCGTTATGCGTTATGCGTTATGCGTTATGCGTTATGCGTTACGCGTTACGCGTTATGCGTTATGCGTTATGCGTTATGCGTTATGCGTTATGCGTTATGCGTTATGCGTTATCCGTTATGCGTTATGCGTTATGCGTTATGCGTTATGCGATATGCGTCATGCGTTAAGCGTTATGCGTTATGCATTATGCGTTATCCGTTATTCGTTATGGGTTATGCGTTATGCGTTATGGGTTATGCGTTATGCGTTATGCGTTATGCGTTATGCGTTATGCGTTATGCGTTATGCGTTATGCGTTATGCGTTATGCGTTATGCGTTATGCGTTATGCGTTATGCGTTATGCGTTATGCGTTATGCGTTATGCGTTATGCGTTATGCGTTATGCGTTACGCGTTACGCGTTACGCGTTATGCGTTATGCGTTATGCGTTATGCGTTATGCGTTATGCGTTATGCGTTATGTGTTATGCGTTATGCGTTAAGCGTTATACGTTATGCGTTATGCGTTATGTGTTATGCGTTATGCGTTAAGCGTTATACGTTATGCGTTATGCGTTATGTGTTATGCGTTATGCGTTATGTGTTATGCGTTGTGCTTTACGGGTTATGCGATATGCGTTATGCGTTATGACTTTTTCATTGAACGTTATGCGTTATGCGATATGCGTTATGCGTTATGCGTTATGCGTTATGCGTTATGCGTTATGCGTTATGCGTTATGCGTTATGCGTTATGCGTTATGCGTTATGCGTTATGCGTTATGCGTTATGCGTTATGCGTTATGCGTTATGCGTTATGCGTTATCCGTTATGCGTTATGCGTTATGCGTTATGCGTTATGCGATATGCGTCATGCGTTAAGCGTTATGCGTTATGCATTATGCGTTATTCGTTATTCGTTATGGGTTATGCGTTATGCGTTATGGGTTATGCGTTATGCGTTATGCGTTATGCGTTATGCGTTATGCGTTATGCGTTATGCGTTATGCGTTATGCGTTATGCGTTATGCGTTATGCGTTATGCGTTATGCGTTATGCGTTATGCGTTATGCGTTACGCGTTACGCGTTACGCGTTATGCGTTATGCGTTATGCGTTATGCGTTATGCGTTATGCGTTATGCGTTATGTGTTATGCGTTATGCGTTAAGCGTTATACGTTATGCGTTATGCGTTATGTGTTATGCGTTATGCGTTAAGCGTTATACGTTATGCGTTATGCGTTATGTGTTATGCGTTATGCGTTATGTGTTATGCGTTGTGCTTTACGGGTTATGCGATATGCGTTATGCGTTATGACTTTTTCATTGAACGTTATGCGTTATGCGATATGCGTTATGCGTTATGCGTTATGCGTTATGCGTTATGCGTTATGCGTTATGCGTTATGCGTTATGCGTTATGCGTTATGCGTTATGCGTTATGCGTTATGCGTTATGCGTTATGCGTTATGCGTTATGCGTTATGCGTTATGCGTTATGCGTTATGCGTTATGCGTTATGCGTTATGCGTTATGCGTTATGCGTTATGCGTTACGCGTTACGCGTTACGCGTTACGCGTTATGCGTTATGCGTTATGCGTTATGCGTTATGCGTTATGCGTTATGCGTTATGCGTTATGCGTTATGCGATATGCGTCATGCGTTAAGCGTTATGCGTTATGCATTATGCGTTATTCGTTATTCGTTATGGGTTATGCGTTATGCGTTATGGGTTATGCGTTATGCGTTATGCGTTATGCGTTATGCGTTATGCGTTATGCGTTATGCGTTATGCGTTATGCGTTATGCGTTATGCGTTATGCGTTATGCGTTATGCGTTATGCGTTATGCGTTATGCGTTATGCGTTACGCGTTACGCGTTACGCGTTATGCGTTATGGGTTATGCGTTATGCGTTATGCGTTATGCGTTATGCGTTATGTGTTATGCGTTATGCGTTAAGCGTTATACGTTATGCGTTATGCGTTATGTGTTATGCGTTATGCGTTAAGCGTTATACGTTATGCGTTATGCGTTATGTGTTATGCGTTATGCGTTATGTGTTATGCGTTGTGCTTTACGGGTTATGCGATATGCGTTATGCGTTATGACTTTTTCATTGAACGTTATGCGTTATGCGATATGCGTTATGCGTTATGCGTTATGCGTTATGCGTTATGCGTTATGCGTTATGCGTTATGCGTTATGCGTTATGCGTTATGCGTTATGCGTTATGCGTTATGCGTTATGCGTTATGCGTTATGCGTTATGCGTTATGCGTTATGCGTTATGCGTTATGCGTTATGCGTTATGCGTTATGCGTTATGCGTTATGCGTTATGCGTTACGCGTTACGCGTTACGCGTTACGCGTTATGCGTTATGCGTTATGCGTTATGCGTTATGCGTTATGCGTTATGCGTTATGCGTTATGCGTTATGCGTTATGCGTTATGCGTTATGCGTTATGCGTTATGCGTTATGCGTTATGCGTTATGCGTTATGCGTTACGCGTTATGCGTTACGCGTTATGCGTTATGCGTTATGCGTTATGCGTTATGCGTTATGCGTTATTCGTTATGCGTTATGCGTTATGCGTTATGCGTTATGCGTTATGCGTTATGCGATGTGCGTTATGCGTTATGCGTTATGCGTTATGCGTTATGCGTCATGCGTTATGCGTTATGCGTTATGCGTTATGCGTTATGCGTTATGCGTTATGCGTTAAGCATTATGACTTTTTCATTGAGCGTTATGCGTTATTCGTTATGGGTTATGCGTTATGCGTTATGCGTTATGACTTTTCCATTGAACGTTATGCGTTATTCGTTATGGGTTATGCGTTATGCGTTATGGGTTATGCGTTATGCGTTATGCGTTATGCGTTATGCGTTATGCGTTATGCGTTATGCGTTATGCGTTATGCATTATGCGTTTTGCGTTATGCGTTATGCGTTATGCGTTATGCGTTATGCGTTATGCGTTATGCGTTATGCGTTATGCGTTATGCGTTTTCGTTATGCGTTATGCGTCATGCGTCATGCGTAATGCGTTATGCGTTATGCGTTATGCGTTATGCGTTATGCGTTATGCGTTATGCGTTATGCGTTATGCGTTATGCGTTATGCGTTATGCGTTATGCGTTATGCGTTATGCGTTATGCGTTATGCGTTATGCGTTATGCGTTATGCGTTATGCGTTATCCGTTATGCGTTATGCGTTATGCGTTATGCGTTATGCGTTATGCGTTATGCGTTATGCGTTATGCGTTATGCGTTCTGCGTTATGCGTTATGCGTTATGCGTTATGCGTTATGCGTTATACGTTATGCGTTATGCGTTATGCGTTATGCGTTATGCGTTATGCGTTATGCGTTATGCGTTATGCGTTATGCGTTATGCGTTATGCGTTACGCGTTACGCGTTACGCGTTATGCGTTATGCGTTATGCGTTATGCGTTATGCGTTATGCGTTATGCGTTATGTGTTATGCGTTATGCGTTAAGCGTTATACGTTATGCGTTATGCGTTATGTGTTATGCGTTATGCGTTAAGCGTTATACGTTATGCGTTATGCGTTATGTGTTATGCGTTATGCGTTATGTGTTATGCGTTGTGCTTTACGGGTTATGCGATATGCGTTATGCGTTATGACTTTTTCATTGAACGTTATGCGTTATGCGATATGCGTTATGCGTTATGCGTTATGCGTTATGCGTTATGCGTTATGCGTTATGCGTTATGCGTTATGCGTTATGCGTTATGCGTTATGCGTTATGCGTTATGCGTTATGCGTTATGCGTTATGCGTTATGCGTTATGCGTTATGCGTTATGCGTTATGCGTTATGCGTTATGCGTTATGCGTTATGCGTTATGCGTTATGCGTTATGCGTTACGCGTTACGCGTTACGCGTTACGCGTTATGCGTTATGCGTTATGCGTTATGCGTTATGCGTTATGCGTTATGCGTTATGCGTTATGCGTTATGCGTTATGCGATATGCGTCATGCGTTAAGCGTTATGCGTTATGCATTATGCGTTATTCGTTATTCGTTATGGGTTATGCGTTATGCGTTATGGGTTATGCGTTATGCGTTATGCGTTATGCGTTATGCGTTATGCGTTATGCGTTATGCGTTATGCGTTATGCGTTATGCGTTATGCGTTATGCGTTATGCGTTATGCGTTATGCGTTATGCGTTATGCGTTATGCGTTACGCGTTACGCGTTACGCGTTATGCGTTATGCGTTATGCGTTATGCGTTATGCGTTATGCGTTATGCGTTATGTGTTATGCGTTATGCGTTAAGCGTTATACGTTATGCGTTATGCGTTATGTGTTATGCGTTATGCGTTAAGCGTTATACGTTATGCGTTATGCGTTATGTGTTATGCGTTATGCGTTATGTGTTATGCGTTGTGCTTTACGGGTTATGCGATATGCGTTATGGATTATGACTTTTTCATTGAACGTTATGCGTTATGCGATATGCGTTATGCGTTATGCGTTATGCGTTATGCGTTATGCGTTATGCGTTATGCGTTATGCGTTATGCGTTATGCGTTATGCGTTATGCGTTATGCGTTATGCGTTATGCGTTATGCGTTATGCGTTATGCGTTATGCGTTATGCGTTATGCGTTATGCGTTATGCGTTATGCGTTATGCGTTATGCGTTATGCGTTATGCGTTACGCGTTACGCGTTACGCGTTACGCGTTATGCGTTATGCGTTATGCGTTATGCGTTATGCGTTATGCGTTATGCGTTATGCGTTATGCGTTATGCGTTATGCGTTATGCGTTATGCGTTATGCGTTATGCGTTATGCGTTATGCGTTATGCGTTATGCGTTATGCGTTATGCGTTACGCGTTATGCGTTACGCGTTATGCGTTATGCGTTATGCGTTATGCGTTATGCGTTATGCGTTATTCGTTATGCGTTATGCGTTATGCGTTATGCGTTATGCGTTATGCGTTATGCGATGTGCGTTATGCGTTATGCGTTATGCGTTATGCGTTATGCGTCATGCGTTATGCGTTATGCGTTATGCGTTATGCGTTATGCGTTATGCGTTATGCGTTAAGCATTATGACTTTTTCATTGAGCGTTATGCGTTATTCGTTATGGGTTATGCGTTATGCGTTATGCGTTATGACTTTTCCATTGAACGTTATGCGTTATTCGTTATGGGTTATGCGTTATGCGTTATGGGTTATGCGTTATGCGTTATGCGTTATGCGTTATGCGTTATGCGTTATGCGTTATGCGTTATGCGTTATGCATTATGCGTTTTGCGTTATGCGTTATGCGTTATGCGTTATGCGTTATGCGTTATGCGTTATGCGTTATGCGTTATGCGTTTTCGTTATGCGTTATGCGTCATGCGTCATGCGTAATGCGTTATGCGTTATGCGTTATGCGTTATGCGTTATGCGTTATGCGTTATGCGTTATGCGTTATGCGTTATGCGTTATGCGTTATGCGTTATGCGTTATGCGTTATGCGTTATGCGTTATGCGTTATGCGTTATGCGTTATGCGTTATCCGTTATGCGTTATGCGTTATGCGTTATGCGTTATGCGTTATGCGTTATGCGTTATGCGTTATGCGTTATGCGTTCTGCGTTATGCGTTATGCGTTATGCGTTATGCGTTATGCGTTATGCGTTATGCGTTATGCGTTAAGCATTAATCATTATGACTTTTTCATTGAGCGTTATGCGTTATGACTTTTCCATTGAGCGTTATGCGTTATTCGTTATGGGTTATGCGTTATGCGTTATGGGTTATGCGTTATGCGTTATGCGTTATGCGTTATGCGTTATGCGTTATGCGTTATGCGTTATGCGTTATGCGTTATGCGTTATGCGTTATGCGTTATGCGTTATGCGTTATGCATTATGCGTTATGCGTTATCCGTTATGCGTTATGCGTTATGCGTTATGCGATATGCGTCATGCGTTAAGCGTTATGCGTTATGCATTATGCGTTATCCGTTATGCGTTATGCGTTATGCGTAATGCGTTATGAGTAATGTGTCATGCGTTATGCGTTATGCGTTATTCGTTAAGCGTTATGCTTTATGCGTTATGCGTTATTCGTTATGCGTTATGCGTTATGCGTTATGCGTTATGCGTTATGCGTTATGCGTTATGCGATATGCGTTATGCGTTATGCGTTATGCGTTATGCGTTATGCGTTACGCGTTATGCGTTACGCGTTATGCGTTATGCGTTATGCGTTATGCGTTATTCGTTATGCGTTATGCGTTATGCGTTATGCGTTATGCGTTATGCGATGTGCGTTATGCGTTATGCGTTATGCGTTATGCGTTATGCGTTATGCGTTATGCGTTATGCGTTATGCGTTATGCGTTATGCGTTATGCGTTATGCGTTATGCGTTATGCGTTATGCGTTATGCGTTATGCGTTATGCGTTATGCGTTATGCGTTATGCGTTATGCGTTATGCGTTATGCGTTATGCGTTATGCGTTATGCGTTATGCGTTATGCGTTATGCGTTAAGCATTATGACTTTTTCATTGAGCGTTATGCGTTATGACTTTTCCATTGAGCGTTATGCGTTATTCGTTATGGGTTATGCGTTATGCGTTATGGGTTATGCGTTATGCGTTATGCGTTATGCGTTATGCGTTATGCGTTATGCATTATGCGTTATGCGTTATCCGTTATGCGTTATGCGTTATGCGTTATGCGTTATGCGATATGCGTCATGCGTTAAGCGTTATGCGTTATGCATTATGCGTTACGCGTTACGCGTTATGCGTTATGCGTTATGTGTTATGCGTTATGCGTTATGCGTTATGTGTTATGCGTTATGCGTTAAGCATTATACGTTATGCGTTATGCGTTATGTGTTATGCGTTATGCGTTATGCGTTATGCGTTATGCGTTATGCGTTATGCGTTATGCGTTATGCGTTATGCGTTATGCGTTATGCGTTATGCGTTATGCGTTATGCGTTATTCGTTATGCGTTATGCGTTATGCGTTATGCGTTATGCGTTATGCGTTATGCGTTATGCGTTATGCGTTATGCGTTATGCGTTATGCGTTATGGGTTATGCGTTATGCGTTATGCGTTATGCGTTATGCGTTATGCGTTATGCGTTATGGGTTATGCGTTATGCGTTATGCGTTATGCGTCATGCGTTATGCGTTATGCGTTATGCGTTATGCGTTATGGGTTATGACTTTTCCATTGAGCGTTATGCGTTATTCGTTATGGGTTATGCGTTATGCGTTATGCGTTATGCGTTATGCGTTATGCGTTATGCGTTATGCGTTATGCGTTATGCGTTATGCGTTATGCATTATGCGTTATGCGTTATCCGTTATGCGTTATGCGTTATGCGTTATGCGATATGCGTCATGCGTTAAGCGTTATGCGTTATGCATTATGCGTTATCCGTTATGCGTTATGCGTTATGCGTTATGCGTAATGCGTTATGAGTAATGTGTCATGCGTTATGCGTTATGCGTCATTCGTTAAGCGTTATGCTTTATGCGTTATGCGTTATTCGTTATGCGTTATGCGTTATGCGTTATGCGTTATGCGTTATGCGTTATGCGTTATGCGTTATGCGATATGCGTTATGCGTTATGCGTTATGCGTTATGCGTTATGCGTTACGCGTTATGCGTTACGCGTTATGCGTTATGCGTTATGCGTTATGCGTTATGCGTTATTCGTTATGCGTTATGCGTTATGCGTTATGCGTTATGCGTTATGCGTTATGCGTTATGCGATGTGCGTTATGCGTTATGCGTTATGCGTTATGCGTTATGCGTTATGCGTTATGCGTTATGCGTTATGCGTTATGCGTTATGCGTTATGCGTTATGCGTTATGCGTTATGCGTTATGCGTTATGCGTTATGCGTTATGCGTTATGCGTTATGCGTTATGCGTTATGCGATATGCGTCATGCGTTAAGCGTTATGCGTTATGCATTATGCGTTATCCGTTATTCGTTATGGGTTATGCGTTATGCGTTATGGGTTATGCGTTATGCGTTATGCGTTACGCGTTACGCGTTACGCGTTATGCGTTATGCGTTATGCGTTATGCGTTATGCGTTATGCGTTATGCGTTATGTGTTATGCGTTATGCGTTAAGCGTTATACGTTATGCGTTATGCGTTATGTGTTATGCGTTATGCGTTAAGCGTTATACGTTATGCGTTATGCGTTATGTGTTATGCGTTATGCGTTATGTGTTATGCGTTGTGCTTTACGGGTTATGCGATATGCGTTATGCGTTATGACTTTTTCATTGAACGTTATGCGTTATGCGATATGCGTTATGCGTTATGCGTTATGCGTTATGCGTTATGCGTTATGCGTTATGCGTTATGCGTTATGCGTTATGCGTTATGCGTTATGCGTTATGCGTTATGCGTTATGCGTTATGCGTTATGCGTTATGCGTTATCCGTTATGCGTTATGCGTTATGCGTTATGCGTTATGCGATATGCGTCATGCGTTAAGCGTTATGCGTTATGCATTATGCGTTATCCGTTATTCGTTATGGGTTATGCGTTATGCGTTATGGGTTATGCGTTATGCGTTATGCGTTATGCGTTATGCGTTATGCGTTATGCGTTATGCGTTATGCGTTATGCGTTATGCGTTATGCGTTATGCGTTATGCGTTATGCGTTATGCGTTATGCGTTATGCGTTATGCGTTACGCGTTACGCGTTACGCGTTATGCGTTATGCGTTATGCGTTATGCGTTATGCGTTATGCGTTATGCGTTATGTGTTATGCGTTATGCGTTAAGCGTTATACGTTATGCGTTATGCGTTATGTGTTATGCGTTATGCGTTAAGCGTTATACGTTATGCGTTATGCGTTATGTGTTATGCGTTATGCGTTATGTCTTATGCGTTGTGCTTTACGGGTTATGCGATATGCGTTATGCGTTATGACTTTTTCATTGAACGTTATGCGTTATGCGATATGCGTTATGCGTTATGCGTTATGCGTTATGCGTTATGCGTTATGCGTTATGCGTTATGCGTTATGCGTTATGCGTTATGCGTTATGCGTTATGCGTTATGCGTTATGCGTTATGCGTTATGCGTTATGCGTTATGCGTTATGCGTTATGCGTTATGCGTTATGCGTTATGCGTTATGCGTTATGCGTTATGCGTTATGCGTTATGCGTTATGCGTTATGCGTTATGCGTTATGCGTTATGCGTTATGCGTTATGCGTTATGCGTTATGCGTTATGCGTTATGCGTTATGCGTTATGCGTTATGCGTTATGCGTTATGCGTTATGCGTTATGCGTTATGCGTTATGCGTTATGCGTTATGCGTTATGCGTTATGCGTTATGCGTTATGCGTTATGCGTTATCCGTTATGCGTTACGCGTTATGCGTTATGCGTTATGCGTTATGCGTTATGCGTTATGCGTTATGCGTTATGCGTTATGCGTTATGCGTTATGCGTTATGCGTTATGCGTTATGCGTTATGCGTTATGCGTAATGCGTTATGCGTTATGCGTTATGCGTTATGCGTTATGCGTTATGCGTTATGCGTTATGCGTTATGCGTTATGCGTTATGCGTTATGCGTTATGCGTTATGCGTTATGCGTTATGCGTTATGCGTTATGCGTTATGCGTTATCCGTTATGCGTTACGCGTTATGCGTTATGCGTTATGCGTTATGCGTTATGCGTTATGCGTTATGCGTTATGCGTTATGCGTTATGCGTTATGCGTTACGCGTTACGCGTTATGCGTTATGCGTTATGCGTTATGCGTTATGCGTTATGCGTTATGCGTTATCCGTTATGCGTTATGCGTTATGCGTTATGCGTTATGCGTTATGCGATATGCGTCATGCGTTAAGCGTTATGCGTTATGCATTATGCGTTATCCGTTATTCGTTATGGGTTATGCGTTATGCGTTATGGGTTATGCGTTATGCGTTATGCGTTATGCGTTATGCGTTATGCGTTATGCGTTATGCGTTATGTGTTATGCGTTGTGCTTTACGGGTTATGCGATATGCGTTATGCGTTATGACTTTTTCATTGAACGTTATGCGTTATGCGATATGCGTTATGCGTTATGCGTTATGCGTTATGCGTTATGCGTTATGCGTTATGCGTTATGCGTAATGCGTTATGCGTTATGCGTTATGCGTTATGCGTTATGCGTTATGCGTTATGCGTTATGCGTTATGCGTTATGCGTTATGCGTTATGCGTTATGCGTTATGCGTTATGCGTTATGCGTTATGCGTTATGCGTTATGCGTTATGCGTTATGCGTTATGCGTTATGCGTTATGCGTTATCCGTTATGCGTTACGCGTTATGCGTTATGCGTTATGCGTTATGCGTTATGCGTTATGAGTTATGCGTTATGCGTTATGCGTTACGCGTTACGCGTTATGCGTTATGCGTTATGCGTTATGCGTTATGCGTTATGCGTTATGCGTTATCCGTTATGCGTTATGCGTTATGCGTTATGCGTTATGCGATATGCGTCATGCGTTAAGCGTTATGCGTTATGCATTATGCGTTATCCGTTATTCGTTATGGGTTATGCGTTATGCGTTATGGGTTATGCGTTATGCGTTATGCGTTATGCGTTATGCGTTATGCGTTATGCGTTATGCGTTATGCGTTATGCGTTATGCGTTATGCGTTATGCGTTATGCGTTATGCGTTATGCGTTATGCGTTATGCGTTATGCGTTATGCGTTATGCGTTACGCGTTACGCGTTACGCGTTATGCGTTATGCGTTATGCGTTATGCGTTATGCGTTATGCGTTATGCGTTATGTGTTATGCGTTATGCGTTAAGCGTTATACGTTATGCGTTATGCGTTATGTGTTATGCGTTATGCGTTAAGCGTTATACGTTATGCGTTATGCGTTATGTGTTATGCGTTATGCGTTATGTGTTATGCGTTGTGCTTTACGGGTTATGCGATATGCGTTATGCGTTATGACTTTTTCATTGAACGTTATGCGTTATGCGATATGCGTTATGCGTTATGCGTTATGCGTTATGCGTTATGCGTTATGCGTTATGCGTTATGCGTTATGCGTTATGCGTTATGCGTTATGCGTTATGCGTTATGCGTTATGCGTTATGCGTTATGCGTTATGCGTTATGCGTTATGCGTTATCCGTTATGCGTTATGCGTTATGCGTTATGCGTTA
Source organism: Lasioglossum baleicum (assembly GCF_051020765.1). Lineage (NCBI taxonomy): Eukaryota > Metazoa > Arthropoda > Insecta > Hymenoptera > Halictidae > Lasioglossum > Lasioglossum baleicum. Next base: position 42,854 of record NW_027469525.1, read on the forward strand.
TGCGATATGCGTCATGCGTTAAGCGTTATGCGTTATGCATTATGCGTTATTCGTTATTCGTTATGGGTTATGCGTTATGCGTTATGGGTTATGCGTTATGCGTTATGCGTTATGCGTTATGCGTTATGCGTTATGCGTTATGCGTTATGCGTTATGCGTTATGCGTTATGCGTTATGCGTTATGCGTTATGCGTTACGCGTTACGCGTTACGCGTTATGCGTTATGCGTTATGCGTTATGCGTTATGCGTTATGCGTTATGCGTTATGTGTTATGCGTTATGCGTTAAGCGTTATACGTTATGCGTTATGCGTTATGTGTTATGCGTTATGCGTTAAGCGTTATACGTTATGCGTTATGCGTTATGTGTTATGCGTTATGCGTTATGTGTTATGCGTTGTGCTTTACGGGTTATGCGATATGCGTTATGCGTTATGACTTTTTCATTGAACGTTATGCGTTATGCGATATGCGTTATGCGTTATGCGTTATGCGTTATGCGTTATGCGTTATGCGTTATGCGTTATGCGTTATGCGTTATGCGTTATGCGTTATGCGTTATGCGTTATGCGTTATGCGTTATGCGTTATGCGTTATGCGTTATGCGTTATGCGTTATGCGTTATGCGTTATGCGTTATGCGTTATGCGTTATGCGTTATGCGTTATGCGTTATGCGTTATGCGTTATGCGTTATGCGTTATGCGTTATGCGTTATGCGTTATGCGTTATGCGTTATGCGTTATGCGTTATGCGTTATGCGTTATGCGTTATGCGTTATGCGTTATGCGTTATGCGTTATGCGTTATGCGTTATGCGTTATGCGTTATGCGTTATGCGTTATGCGTTATCCGTTATGCGTTACGCGTTACGCGTTATGCGTTATGCGTTATGCGTTATGCGTTATGCGTTATGCGTTATGCGTTATGCGTTATGCGTTATGCGTTATGCGTTATGCGTTATGCGTTATGCGTTATGCGTTATGCGTTATGCGTTATGCGTTATGCGTTATGCGTTATGCGTTATGCGTTATGCGTTATGCGTTATGCGTTATGCGTTATGCGTTACGCGTTATGCGTTATGCGTTATGCGTTATGCGTTATGCGTTATGCGTTATGCGTTATGCGTTATGCGTTATTCGTTATGCGTTATGCGTTTAGCATTATGACTTTTTCATTGAGCGTTATGCGTTATGACTTTTCCATTGAGCGTTATGCGTTATTCGTTATGGGTTATGCGTTATGCGTTATGGGTTATGCGTTATGCGTTATGCGTTATGCGGTATGCGTTATGCGTTATGAGTTATGCGTTATGCGTTATGCATTATGCGTTATGCGTTATCCGTTATGCGTTATGCGTTATGCGTTATGCAATATGCGTCATGCGTTAAGCGTTATGCGTTATGCATTATGCGTTATCCGTTATGCGTTATGCGTTATGCGTAATGCGTTATGAGTAATGTGTCATGCGTTATGCGTTATGCGTTATTCGTTAAGCGTTATGCTTTATGCGTTATGCGTTATGCGTTATGCGTTATGCGTTATGCGTTATGCGTTATGCGTTATGCGTTATGCGTTATGCGTTATGCGTTATGCGTCATGCGTCATGCGTAATGCGTTATGCGTTATGCGTTATGCGTTATGCGTTATGCGTTATGCGTTATGCGTTATGCGTTATGCGTTATGCGTTATGCGTTATGCGTTATGCGTTATCCGTTATGCGTTACGCGTTATGCGTTATGCGTTATGCGTTATGCGTTATGCGTTATGCGTTATGCGTTATGCGTTATGCGTTATGCGTTATGCGTTATGCGTTATGCGTTATGCGTTATGCGTTATGCGTTATGCGTTATGCGTTATGCGTTATGCGTTATGCGTTATGACTTTTTCATTGAGCGTTATGCGTTATGCGTAATGCGTTATGCATTATGCGTTATGCGTTATGCGTAATGCTTTATGAGTAATGTGTCATGCGTTATGCGTTATGGACTATGCTTTATGCGTTATGCGTTATGGGTTATCCGTTATGCGTCATGCGTTATCCGTTAAGCGTTATGCGTTATGCGTTATCCGTTATGGGTTATCCGTTATGCGTTACGCGTTATGCGTTATGCGTTATGCGTTATGCGTTATGCGTTATGCGTCATGCGTCATGCGTTATGCGTTATGCGTTATGCGTTATGCGTTATGCGTTATGCGTTATGCGTTATGCGTTATGCGTTATGCGTTATGCGTTATGCGTTATGCGTTATGCGTTATGCGTTATGCGTTATGCGTTATGCGTTATGCGTTATGCGTAATGCGTTATGCGTTATGCGTTATTCGTTATGCGTTATGCGTTATGCGTTATGCGTTATGCGTTATGCGTTATGCGTTATGCGTTATGCGTTATGCGTTATGCGTTATGGGTTATGCGTTATGCGTTATGCGTTATGCGTTATGCGTTATGCGTTATGCGTTATGCGTTATGCGTTATGGGTTATGCGTTATGCGTTATGCGTTATGCGTCATGCGTTATGCGTTATGCGTTATGCGTTATGCGTTATGGGTTATGACTTTTCCATTGAGCGTTATGCGTTATTCGTTATGGGTTATGCGTTATGCGTTATGCGTTATGCGTTATGCGTTATGCGTTATGCGTTATGCGTTATGCGTTATGCGTTATGCGTTATGCGTTATGCGTTATGCGTTATGCGTTATGCGTTATGCGTTATGCGTTATGCGTTATCCGTTATGCGTTATGCGTTATGCGTTATGCGATATGCGTCATGCGTTAAGCGTTATGCGTTATGCATTATGCGTTATCCGTTATGCGTTATGCGTTATGCGTTATGCGTAATGCGTTATGAGTAATGTGTCATGCGTTATGCGTTATGCGTTATTCGTTAAGCGTTATGCTTTATGCGTTATGCGTTATTCGTTATGCGTTATGCGTTATGCGTTATGCGTTATGCGTTATGCGTTATGCGATATGCGTTATGCGTTATGCGTTATGCGTTATGCGTTATGCGTTATGCGTTACGCGTTATGCGTTACGCGTTATGCGTTATGCGTTATGCGTTATGCGTTATGCGTTATTCGTTATGCGTTATGCGTTATGCGTTATGCGTTATGCGTTATGCGTTATGCGTTATGCGATGTGCGTTATGCGTTATGCGTTATGCGTTATGCGTTATGCGTTATGCGTTATGCGTTATGCGTTATGCGTTATGCGTTATGCGTTATGCGTTATGCGTTATGCGTTATGCGTTATGCGTTATGCGTTATGCGTTATGCGTTATGCGTTATGCGTTATGCGTTATGCGTTATGCGTTATGCGTTATGCGTTATGCGTTATGCGTTATGCGTTATGCGTTATGCGTTATGCGTTATGCGTTATGCGTTATGCGTTATGCGTTATGCGTTATGCGTTATGCGTTATGCGTTAAGCATTATGACTTTTTCATTGAGCGTTATGCGTTATGACTTTTCCATTGAGCGTTATGAGTAATGTGTCATGCGTTATGCGTTATGCGTTATGCGTTATGCGTTATGCGTTATGCGTTATGCGTTATGCGTTATGCGTTATGCGTTATGCGTTATGCGTTATGCGTTATGCGTTATGCGTTACGCGTTACGCGTTATGCGTTATGCGTTATGCGTTATGCGTTATGCGTTATGCGTTATGCGTTATGCGTTACGCGTTACGCGTTATGCGTTATGCGTTATGCGTTATGCGTTATGCGTTATGCGTTATGCGTTATGCGTTATGCGTTATGCGTTATGCGTTATGCGTTATGCGTTATGCGTTATGCGTTATGCGTTATGCGTTATGCGTTATGCGTTATGCGTTATGCGTTATGCGTTATGCGTTATGCGTTATGCGTTATGCGTTATGCGTTATGCGTTATGCGTTATGCGTTATGCGTTATGCGTTATGCGTTATGCGTTATGCGTTACGCGTTACGCGTTATGCGTTATGCGTTATGCGTTATGCGTTATGCGTTATGCGTTATGCGTTATGCGTTATGCGTTATGCGTTATGCGTTATGCGTTATGCGTTATGCGTTATGCGTTATGCGTTATGCGTTATGCGTTATGCGTTATGCGTTATGCGTTATGCGTTATGCGTTATGCGTTATGCGTTATGCGTTATGCGTTATGCGTTATGCGTTATGCGTTATGCGTTATGCGTTATGCGTTATGCGTTATGCGTTATGCGTTATGCGTTATGCGTTATTCGTTAAGCGTTATGCGTTATGCGATATGCGTTATGCGTTATGCGTTCTGCGTTATTCGTTAAGCGTTATGCGTTATGCGATATGCGTCATTCGTTATGCGTTATGCGTTATGCGTTATGCGTTATGCGTTATGCGTTATGCGTTATGCGTTATGCGTTATGCGTTATGCGTTATGCGTTATGCGTTATGCGTTATGCGTTATGCGTTATGCGTTATGCGTTATGCGTTATGCGTTATGCGTTATGCGTTATGCGTTATGCGTTATGCGTTATGCGTTATGTGTTATGCGTTATGCGTTAAGCGTTATACGTTATGCGATATGCGTTATGTGTTATGCGTTATGCGTTATGTGTTATGCGTTGTGCTTTACGGGTTATGCGATATGCGTTATGCGTTATGACTTTTTCATTGAACGTTATGCGTTATGCGATATGCGTTACGCGTTATGCGTTATGCGTTATGCGTTATTCGTTATGCGTTATGCGTTATGCGTTATGCGTTATGCGATATGCGTTATGCGTTATGCGTTATGCGTTATGCGTTATGCGTTATGCGTTACGCGTTATGCGTTACGCGTTATGCGTTACGCGTTATGCGTTATGCGTTATGCGTTATGCGTTATGCGTTATGCGTTATGCGTTATGCGTTATTCGTTATGCGTTATGCGTTATGCGTTATGCGTTATGCGTTATGCGATGTGCGTTATGCGTTATGCGTTATGCGTTATGCGTTATGCGTTATGCGTTATGCGTTATGCGTTATGCGTTATGCGTTATGCGTTATGCGTTATGCGTTATGCGTTACGCGTTACGCGTTACGCGTTACGCGTTATGCGTTATGCGTTATGCGTTATGCGTTATGCGTTATGCGTTATGCGTTATGCGTTATGTGTTATGCGTTATGCGTTAAGCGTTATACGTTATGCGTTATGCGTTATGTGTTATGCGTTATGCGTTAAGCGTTATACGTTATGCGTTATGCGTTATGTGTTATGCGTTATGCGTTATGTGTTATGCGTTGTGCTTTACGGGTTATGCGATATGCGTTATGCGTTATGCGTTATGACTTTTTCATTGAACGTTATGCGTTATGCGATATGCGTTATGCGTTATGCGTTATGCGTTATGCGTTATGCGTTATGCGTTATGCGTTATGCGTTATGCGTTATGCGTTATGCGTTATGCGTTATGCGTTATGCGTTATGCGTTATGCGTTATGCGTTATGCGTTATGCGTTATGCGTTATGCGTTATGCGTTATGCGTTATGCGTTATGCGTTATGCGTTATGCGTTATGCGTTATGCGTTATGCGTTATGCGTTATGCGTTATGCGTTATGCGTTATGCGTTATGCGTTATGCGTTATGCGTTATGCGTTATGCGTTATGCGTTATGCGTTATGCGTTATGCGTTATGCGTTATGCGTTATGCGTTATGCGTTATGCGTTATGCGTTATGCGTTATGCGTTATCCGTTATGCGTTACGCGTTACGCGTTATGCGTTATGCGTTATGCGTTATGCGTTATGCGTTATGCGTTATGCGTTATGCGTTATGCGTTATGCGTTATGCGTTATGCGTTATGCGTTATGCGTTATGCGTAATGCGTTATGCGTTATGCGTTATGCGTTATGCGTTATGCGTTATGCGTTATGCGTTATGCGTTATGCGTTATGCGTTATGCGTTATGCGTTATGCGTTATGCGTTATGCGTTATGCGTTATGCGTTATGCGTTATGCGTTATGCGTTATGCGTTATCCGTTATGCGTTACGCGTTATGCGTTATGCGTTATGCGTTATGCGTTATGCGTTATGCGTTATGCGTTATGCGTTATGCGTTATGCGTTACGCGTTACGCGTTATGCGTTATGCGTTATGCGTTATGCGTTATGCGTTATGCGTTATGCGTTATCCGTTATGCGTTATGCGTTATGCGTTATGCGTTATGCGATATGCGTCATGCGTTAAGCGTTATGCGTTATGCGTTATGCGTTATCCGTTATTCGTTATGGGTTATGCGTTATGCGTTATGGGTTATGCGTTATGCGTTATGCGTTATGCGTTATGCGTTATGCGTTATGCGTTATGCGTTATGCGTTATGTGTTATGCGTTGTGCTTTACGGGTTATGCGATATGCGTTATGCGTTATGACTTTTTCATTGAACGTTATGCGTTATGCGATATGCGTTATGCGTTATGCGTTATGCGTTATGCGTTATGCGTTATGCGTTATGCGTTATGCGTAATGCGTTATGCGTTATGCGTTATGCGTTATGCGTTATGCGTTATGCGTTATGCGTTATGCGTTATGCGTTATGCGTTATGCGTTATGCGTTATGCGTTATGCGTTATGCGTTATGCGTTATGCGTTATGCGTTATGCGTTATGCGTTATGCGTTATGCGTTATCCGTTATGCGTTACGCGTTATGCGTTATGCGTTATGCGTTATGCGTTATGCGTTATGCGTTATGCGTTATGCGTTATGCGTTATGCGTTATGCGTTACGCGTTACGCGTTATGCGTTATGCGTTATGCGTTATGCGTTATGCGTTATGCGTTATGCGTTATCCGTTATGCGTTATGCGTTATGCGTTATGCGTTATGCGTTATGCGTTATGCGATATGCGTCATGCGTTAAGCGTTATGCGTTATGCATTATGCGTTATCCGTTATTCGTTATGGGTTATGCGTTATGCGTTATGGGTTATGCGTTATGCGTTATGCGTTATGCGTTATGCGTTATGCGTTATGCGTTATGCGTTATGCGTTATGCGTTATGCGTTATGCGTTATGCGTTATGCGTTATGCGTTATGCGTTATGCGTTATGCGTTACGCGTTACGCGTTATGCGTTATGCGTTATGCGTTATGCGTTATGCGTTATGCGTTATGCGTTATGCGTTATGTGTTATGCGTTATGCGTTAAGCGTTATACGTTATGCGTTATGCGTTATGTGTTATGCGTTATGCGTTAAGCGTTATACGTTATGCGTTATGCGTTATGTGTTATGCGCTATGCGTTATGTGTTATGCGTTGTGCTTTACGGGTTATGCGATATGCGTTATGCGTTATGACTTTTTCATTGAACGTTATGCGTTATGCGATATGCGTTATGCGTTATGCGTTATGCGTTATGCGTTATGCGTTATGCGTTATGCGTTATGCGTTATGCGTTATGCGTTATGCGTTATGCGTTATGCGTTATGCGTTATGCGTTATGCGTTATGCGTTATGCGTTATGCGTTATGCGTTATGCGTTATGCGTTATGCGTTATGCGTTATGCGTTATGCGTTATGCGTTATGCGTTATGCGTTATGCGTTATGCGTTATGCGTTATGCGTTATGCGTTATGCGTTATGCGTTATGCGTTATGCGTTATGCGTTATGCGTTATGCGTTATGCGTTATGCGTTATGCGTTATGCGTTATGCGTTATGCGTTATCCGTTATGCGTTACGCGTTACGCGTTACGCGTTATGCGTTATGCGTTATGCGTTATGCGTTATGCGTTATGCGTTATGCGTTATGCGTTATGCGTTATGCGTTATGCGTTATGCGTTATGCGTTATGCGTAATGCGTTATGCGTTATGCGTTATGCGTTATGCGTTATGCGTTATGCGTTATGCGTTATGCGTTATGCGTTATGCGTTATGCGTTATGCGTTATGCGTTATGCGTTATGCGTTATGCGTTATGCGTTATGCGTTATGCGTTATGCGTTATGCGTTATCCGTTATGCGTTACGCGTTATGCGTTATGCGTTATGCGTTATGCGTTATGCGTTATGCGTTATGCGTTATGCGTTATGCGTTATGCGTTACGCGTTACGCGTTATGCGTTATGCGTTATGCGTTATGCGTTATGCGTTGTGCGTTATGCGTTATCCGTTATGCGTTATGCGTTATGCGTTATGCGTTATGCGATATGCGTCATGCGTTAAGCGTTATGCGTTATGCGTTATGCGTTATCCGTTATTCGTTATGGGTTATGCGTTATGCGTTATGGGTTATGCGTTATGCGTTATGCGTTATGCGTTATGCGTTATGCGTTATGCGTTATGCGTTATGTGTTATGCGTTGTGCTTTACGGGTTATGCGATATGCGTTATGCGTTATGACTTTTTCATTGAACGTTATGCGTTATGCGATATGCGTTATGCGTTATGCGTTATGCGTTATGCGTTATGCGTTATGCGTTATGCGTTATGCGTAATGCGTTATGCGTTATGCGTTATGCGTTATGCGTTATGCGTTATGCGTTATGCGTTATGCGTTATGCGTTATGCGTTATGCGTTATGCGTTATGCGTTATGCGTTATGCGTTATGCGTTATGCGTTATGCGTTATGCGTTATGCGTTATGCGTTATGCGTTATGCGTTATCCGTTATGCGTTACGCGTTATGCGTTATGCGTTATGCGTTATGCGTTATGCGTTATGCGTTATGCGTTATGCGTTATGCGTTATGCGTTACGCGTTACGCGTTATGCGTTATGCGTTATGCGTTATGCGTTATGCGTTATGCGTTATGCGTTATCCGTTATGCGTTATGCGTTATGCGTTATGCGTTATGCGTTATGCGATATGCGTCATGCGTTAAGCGTTATGCGTTATGCATTATGCGTTATCCGTTATTCGTTATGGGTTATGCGTTATGCGTTATGGGTTATGCGTTATGCGTTATGCGTTATGCGTTATGCGTTATGCGTTATGCGTTATGCGTTATGCGTTATGCGTTATGCGTTATGCGTTATGCGTTATGCGTTATGCGTTATGCGTTATGCGTTATGCGTTATGCGTTATGCGTTACGCGTTACGCGTTATGCGTTATGCGTTATGCGTTATGCGTTATGCGTTATGCGTTATGCGTTATGTGTTATGCGTTATGCGTTAAGCGTTATACGTTATGCGTTATGCGTTATGTGTTATGCGTTATGCGTTAAGCGTTATACGTTATGCGTTATGCGTTATGTGTTATGCGTTATGCGTTATGTGTTATGCGTTGTGCTTTACGGGTTATGCGATATGCGTTATGCGTTATGACTTTTTCATTGAACGTTATGCGTTATGCGATATGCGTTATGCGTTATGCGTTATGCGTTATGCGTTATGCGTTATGCGTTATGCGTTATGCGTTATGCGTTATGCGTTATGCGTTATGCGTTATGCGTTATGCGTTATGCGTTATGCGTTATGCGTTATGCGTTATGCGTTATCCGTTATGCGTTATGCGTTATGCGTTATGCGTTATGCGATATGCGTCATGCGTTAAGCGTTATGCGTTATGCATTATGCGTTATCCGTTATTCGTTATGGGTTATGCGTTATGCGTTATGGGTTATGCGTTATGCGTTATGCGTTATGCGTTATGCGTTATGCGTTATGCGTTATGCGTTATGCGTTATGCGTTATGCGTTATGCGTTATGCGTTATGCGTTACGCGTTACGCGTTACGCGTTATGCGTTATGCGTTATGCGTTATGCGTTATGCGTTATGCGTTATGCGTTATGTGTTATGCGTTATGCGTTAAGCGTTATACGTTATGCGTTATGCGTTATGTGTTATGCGTTATGCGTTAAGCGTTATACGTTATGCGTTATGCGTTATGTGTTATGCGTTATGCGTTATGTGTTATGCGTTGTGCTTTACGGGTTATGCGATATGCGTTATGCGTTATGACTTTTTCATTGAACGTTATGCGTTATGCGATATGCGTTATGCGTTATGCGTTATGCGTTATGCGTTATGCGTTATGCGTTATGCGTTATGCGTTATGCGTTATGCGTTATGCGTTATGCGTTATGCGTTATGCGTTATGCGTTATGCGTTATGCGTTATGCGTTATGCGTTATGCGTTATGCGTTATGCGTTATGCGTTATGCGTTATGCGTTATGCGTTATGCGTTATGCGTTATGCGTTATGCGTTATGCGTTATGCGTTATGCGTTATGCGTTATGCGTTATGCGTTATGCGTTATGCGTTATGCGTTATGCGTTATGCGTTATGCGTTATGCGTTATGCGTTATGCGTTATGCGTTATGCGTTATGCGTTATGCGTTATGCGTTATCCGTTATGCGTTACGCGTTATGCGTTATGCGTTATGCGTTATGCGTTATGCGTTATGCGTTATGCGTTATGCGTTATGCGTTATGCGTTATGCGTTATGCGTTATGCGTTATGCGTTATGCGTTATGCGTTATGCGTTATGCGTTATGCGTTATGCGTTATGCGTTATGCGTTATGCGTTATGCGTTATGCGTTATGCGTTATGCGTTACGCGTTATGCGTTATGCGTTATGCGTTATGCGTTATGCGTTATGCGTTATGCGTTATGCGTTATGCGTTATTCGTTATGCGTTATGCGTTTAGCATTATGACTTTTTCATTGAGCGTTATGCGTTATGACTTTTCCATTGAGCGTTATGCGTTATTCGTTATGGGTTATGCGTTATGCGTTATGGGTTATGCGTTATGCGTTATGCGTTATGCGGTATGCGTTATGCGTTATGAGTTATGCGTTATGCGTTATGCATTATGCGTTATGCGTTATCCGTTATGCGTTATGCGTTATGCGTTATGCAATATGCGTCATGCGTTAAGCGTTATGCGTTATGCATTATGCGTTATCCGTTATGCGTTATGCGTTATGCGTAATGCGTTATGAGTAATGTGTCATGCGTTATGCGTTATGCGTTATTCGTTAAGCGTTATGCTTTATGCGTTATGCGTTATGCGTTATGCGTTATGCGTTATGCGTTATGCGTTATGCGTTATGCGTTATGCGTTATGCGTTATGCGTCATGCGTCATGCGTAATGCGTTATGCGTTATGCGTTATGCGTTATGCGTTATGCGTTATGCGTTATGCGTTATGCGTTATGCGTTATGCGTTATGCGTTATGCGTTATGCGTTATGCGTTATGCGTTATCCGTTATGCGTTACGCGTTATGCGTTATGCGTTATGCGTTATGCGTTATGCGTTATGCGTTATGCGTTATGCGTTATGCGTTATGCGTTATGCGTTATGCGTTATGCGTTATGCGTTACGCGTTATGCGTTATGCGTTATGCGTTATGCGTTATGCGTTATGCGTCATGCGTCATGCGTTATGCGTTATGCGTTATGCGTTATGCGTTATGCGTTATGCGTTATGCGTTATGCGTTATGCGTTATGCGTTATGCGTTATGCGTTATGCGTTATGCGTTATGCGTTATGCGTAATGCGTTATGCGTTATGCGTTATTCGTTATGCGTTATGCGTTATGCGTTATGCGTTATGCGTTATGCGTTATGCGTTATGCGTTATGCGTTATGCGTTATGCGTTATGGGTTATGCGTTATGCGTTATGCGTTATGCGTTATGCGTTATGCGTTATGCGTTATGGGTTATGCGTTATGCGTTATGCGTTATGCGTCATGCGTTATGCGTTATGCGTTATGCGTTATGCGTTATGGGTTATGACTTTTCCATTGAGCGTTATGCGTTATTCGTTATGGGTTATGCGTTATGCGTTATGCGTTATGCGTTATGCGTTATGCGTTATGGGTTATGCGTTATGCGTTATGCGTTATGCGTTATGCGTTATGCATTATGCGTTATGCGTTATCCGTTATGCGTTATGCGTTATGCGTTATGCGATATGCGTCATGCGTTAAGCGTTATGCGTTATGCATTATGCGTTATCCGTTATGCGTTATGCGTTATGCGTTATGCGTAATGCGTTATGAGTAATGTGTCATGCGTTATGCGTTATGCGTTATTCGTTAAGCGTTATGCTTTATGCGTTATGCGTTATTCGTTATGCGTTATGCGTTATGCGTTATGCGTTATGCGTTATGCGTTATGCGATATGCGTTATGCGTTATGCGTTATGCGTTATGCGTTATGCGTTACGCGTTATGCGTTACGCGTTATGCGTTATGCGTTATGCGTTATGCGTTATGCGTTATTCGTTATGCGTTATGCGTTATGCGTTATGCGTTATGCGTTATGCGTTATGCGTTATGCGATGTGCGTTATGCGTTATGCGTTATGCGTTATGCGTTATGCGTTATGCGTTATGCGTTATGCGTTATGCGTTATGCGTTATGCGTTATGCGTTATGCGTTATGCGTTATGCGTTATGCGTTATGCGTTATGCGTTATGCGTTATGCGTTATGCGTTATGCGTTATGCGTTATGCGTTATGCGTTATGCGTTATGCGTTATGCGTTATGCGTTATGCGTTATGCGTTATGCGTTATGCGTTATGCGTTATGCGTTATGCGTTATGCGTTATGCGTTATGCGTTATGCGTTATGCGTTATGCGTTATGCGTTATGCGTTATGCGTTATGCGTTATGCGTTATGCGTTATGCGTTATGCGTTAAGCATTATGACTTTTTCATTGAGCGTTATGCGTTATGACTTTTCCATTGAGCGTTATGAGTAATGTGTCATGCGTTATGCGTTATGCGTTATGCGTTATGCGTTATGCGTTATGCGTTATGCGTTATGCGTTATGCGTTATGCGTTATGCGTTATGCGTTATGCGTTATGCGTTATGCGTTATGCGTTATGCGTTACGCGTTACGCGTTATGCGTTATGCGTTATGCGTTATGCGTTATGCGTTATGCGTTATGCGTTATGCGTTATGCGTTATGCGTTACGCGTTACGCGTTATGCGTTATGCGTTATGCGTTATGCGTTATGCGTTATGCGTTATGCGTTATGCGTTATGCGTTATGCGTTATGCGTTATGCGTTATGCGTTATGCGTTATGCGTTATGCGTTATGCGTTATGCGTTATGCGTTATGCGTTATGCGTTATGCGTTATGCGTTATGCGTTATGCGTTATGCGTTATGCGTTATGCGTTATGCGTTATGCGTTATGCGTTATGCGTTATGCGTTATGCGTTATGCGTTATGCGTTATGCGTTATGCGTTATCCGTTATGCGTTATGCGTTATGCGTTATGCGTTCTGCGTTATTCGTTAAGCGTTATGCGTTATGCGATATGCGTTATGCGTTATGCGTTCTGCGTTATTCGTTAAGCGTTATGCGTTATGCGATATGCGTCATTCGTTATGCGTTATGCGTTATGCGTTATGCGTTATGCGTTATGCGTTATGCGTTATGCGTTATGCGTTATGCGTTATGCGTTATGCGTTATGCGTTATGCGTTATGCGTTATGCGTTATGCGTTATGCGTTATGCGTTATGCGTTATGCGTTATGTGTTATGCGTTATGCGTTAAGCGTTATACGTTATGCGATATGCGTTATGTGTTATGCGTTATGCGTTATGTGTTATGCGTTGTGCTTTACGGGTTATGCGATATGCGTTATGCGTTATGACTTTTTCATTGAACGTTATGCGTTATGCGATATGCGTTACGCGTTATGCGTTATGCGTTATGCGTTATTCGTTATGCGTTATGCGTTATGTGTTATGCGTTATGCGTTAAGCGTTATACGTTATGCGTTACGCGTTATGCGTTACGCGTTATGCGTTATGCGTTATGCGTTATGCGTTATGCGTTATGCGTTATGCGTTATGCGTTATTCGTTATGCGTTATGCGTTATGCGTTATGCGTTATGCGTTATGCGATGTGCGTTATGCGTTATGCGTTATGCGTTATGCGTTATGCGTTATGCGTTATGCGTTATGCGTTATGCGTTATGCGTTATGCGTTATGCGTTAAGCATTATGACTTTTTCATTAAGCGTTATGCGTTATGACTTTTCCATTGAGCGTTATGCGTTATTCGTTATGGGTTATGCGTTATGCGTTATGGGTTATGCGTTATGCGTTATGCGTTATGCGTTATGCATTATGCGTTATGCGTTATCCGTTATGCGTTATGCGTTATGCGTTATGCGATATGCGTCATGCGTTATGCGTTATGCGTTATGCGTTATGCGTTATGCGTTATGCGTTATGCGTTATGCGTTATGCGTTATGCGTTATGCGTTATGCGTTATGCGTTATGCGTTATGCGTTATGCGTTATGCGTTATGCGTTATGCGTTATGCGTTATGCGTTATGACTTTTTCATTGAGCGTTATGCGTTATGCGTAATGCGTTATGCATTATGCGTTATGCGTTATGCGTAATGCGTTATGAGTAATGTGCCATGCGTTATGCGTTATGGACTATGCTTTATGCGTTATGCGTTATGGGTTATCCGTTATGCGTCATGCGTTATCCGTTATGCGTTATGCGTTATGCGTTATCCGTTATGGGTTATCCGTTATGCGTTACGCGTTATGCGTTATGCGTTATGCGTTATGCGTTATGCGTTATGCGTCATGCGTTACGCGTTATGCGTTATGCGTTATGCGTTATGCGTTATGCGTTATGCGTCATGCGTCATGCGTTATGCGTTATGCGTTATGCGTTATGCGTTATGCGTTATGCGTTATGCGTTATGCGTTATGCGTTATGCGTTATGCGTTATGCGTTATGCGTTATGCGTTATGCGTTATGCGTTATGCGTTATGCGTTATGCGTTATGCGTTATGCGTTATGCGTTATGCGTTATGCGTTATGCGTTATGCGTTATGCGTTATGCGTTATGCGTTATGCGTTATGCGTTATGCGTTATGCGTTATGCGTTATGCGTTATGCGTTATGCGTTATGCGTTATGCGTCATGCGTCATGCGTAATGCGTTATGCGTTATGCGTTATGCGTTATGCGTTATGCGTTATGCGTTATGCGATATGCGTTATGCGTTATGCGTTATGCGTTATGCGTTATGCGTTATGCGTTATGCGTTATGCGTTATGCGTTATGCGTTATGCGTTATGCGTTATGCGTTATGCGTTATGCGTTATGCGTTATGCGTTATGCGTTATGCGTTATGCGTTATGCGTTATGCGTTATGCGTTATGCGTTATGCGTTATGCGTTATGCGTTATGCGTTATGCGTTATGCGTTATGCGTTATGCGTTATGCGTTATGCGTTATGCGTTATGCGTTATGCGTTATGCGTTATGCGTTATGCGTTATGCGTTATGCGTTATGCGTTATGCGTTATGCGTTATGCGTTATGCGTTATGCGTTATGCGTTATGCGTTATGCGTTATGCGTTATGCGTTATGCGTTATGCGTTATGCGTTATGCGTTATGCGTTATGCGTTATGCGTTATGCGTTATGCGTTATGCGTTATGCGTTATGCGTTATGCGTTATGCGTTATGCGTTATGCGTTATGCGTTATGCGTTATGCGTTATGCGTTATGCGTTATGCGTTATGCGTTATGCGTTATGCGTTATGCGTTATGCGTTATGCGTTATGCGTTATGCGTTATGCGTTATGCGTTATGCGTTATGCGTTATGCGTTATGCGTTATGCGTTATGCGTTATGCGTTATGCGTTATGCGTTATGCGTTATGCGTTATGCGTTATGCGTTATGACTTTTTCATTGAGCGTTATGCGTTATGCGTAATGCGTTATGCATTATGCGTTATGCGTTATGCGTAATGCGTTATGAGTAATGTGCCATGCGTTATGCGTTATGGACTATGCTTTATGCGTTATGCGTTATGGGTTATCCGTTATGCGTCATGCGTTATCCGTTATGCGTTATGCGTTATGCGTTATCCGTTATGGGTTATCCGTTATGCGTTACGCGTTATGCGTTATGCGTTATGCGTTACGCGTTATGCGTTATGCGTTATGCGTTATGCGTTATGCGTTATGCGTCATGCGTTACGCGTTATGCGTTATGCGTTATGCGTTATGCGTTATGCGTTATGCGTCATGCGTCATGCGTTATGCGTTATGCGTTATGCGTTATGCGTTATGCGTTATTCGTTATGCGTTATGCGTTATGCGTAATGCGTTATGAGTAATGTGTCATGCGTTATGCGTTATGCGTCATTCGTTAAGCGTTATGCTTTATGCGTCATGCGTTATGCGTTATGCGTTACGCGTTATGCGTTACGCGTTATGCGTTATGCGTTATGCGTTATGCGTTATGCGTTATTCGTTATGCGTTATGCGTTATGCGTTATGCGTTATGCGTTATGCGATGTGCGTTATGCGTTATGCGTTATGCGTTATGCGTTATGCGTTATGCGTTATGCGTTATGCGTTATGCGTTATGCGTTATGCGTTATGCGTTATGCGTTATGCGTTATGCGTTATGCGTTATGCGTTATGCGTTATGCGTTAAGCATTATGACTTTTTCATTGAGCGTTATGCGTTATGACTTTTCCATTGAGCGTTATGCGTTATTCGTTATGGGTTATGCGTTATGCGTTATGGGTTATGCGTTATGCGTTATGCGTTATGCGTTATGCGTTATGCGTTATGCGTTATGCGTTATGCGTTATGCATTATGCGTTATGCGTTATCCGTTATGCGTTTTGCGTTATGCGTTATGCGATATGCGTCATGTGTTAAGCGTTATGCGTTATCCGTTATGCGTTATGCGTTATGCGTAATGCGTTATGAGTAATGTGTCATGCGTTATGCGTTATGCGTTATTCGTTAAGCGTTATGCTTTATGCGTTATGCGTTATGCGTTATGCGTTATGCGTTATGCGTTATGCGTTATGCGTTATGCGTTATGCGTTATGCGTCATGCGTCATGCGTAATGCGTTATGCGTTATGCGTTATGCGTTATGCGTTATGCGTTATGCGATATGCGTTATGCGTTATGCGTTATGCGTTATGCGTTATGCGTTATGCGTTATGCGTTATGCGTTATGCGTTATGCGTTATGCGTTATGCGTTATGCGTTATGCGTTATGCGTTATGCGTTATGCGTTATGCGTTATGCGTTATGCGTTATGGGTTATGCGTTATGCGTTATGCGTTATGCGTTATGCGTTATGCGTTATGCGTTATGAGTTATGCGTTATGCGTTATGCGTTATGCGTTATGCGTTATGCGTTATGCGTTATGCGTTATGCGTTATGCATTATGCGTTATGCGTTATCCGTTATGCGTTATGCGTTATGCGTTATGCGATATGCGTCATGCGTTAAGCGTTATGCGTTATGCATTATGCGTTATTCGTTATGCGTTATGCGTTATGCGTAATGCGTTATGAGTAATGTGTCATGCGTTATGCGTTATGCGTCATTCGTTAAGCGTTATGCTTTATGCGTTATGCGTTATTCGTTATGCGTTATGCGTTATGCGTTATGCGTTATGCGTTATGCGTTATGCGATATGCGTTATGCGTTATGCGTTATGCGTTATGCGTTATGCGTTACGCGTTACGCGTTATGCGTTATGCGTTATGCGATGTGCGTTATGCGTTATGCGTTATGCGTTATGCGTTATGCGTTATGCGTTATGCGATATGCGTTATGCGATGTGCGTTATGCTTTATGCGTTATGCGTTATTCGTTATGCGTTATGCGTTATGCGTTATGCGTTATGCGTTATGCGTTATGCGATATGCGTTATGCGTTATGCGTTATGCGTTATGCGTTATGCGTTATGCGTTACGCGTTATGCGTTATGCGTTATGCGATGTGCGTTATGCGTTATGCGTTATGCGTTATGCGTTATGCGTTATGCGTTATGCGTTATGCGTTATGCGTTATGCGTTATGCGATATGCGTTATGCGTTATGCGTTATGCGTTATGCGTTATGCGTTACGCGTTATGCGTTATGCGTTATGCGATGTGCGTTATGCTTTATGCGTTATGCGTTATTCGTTATGCGTTATGCGTTATGCGTTATGCGTTATGCGTTATGCGTTATGCGTTATGCGATATGCGTTATGCGTTATGCGTTATGCGTTATGCGTTATGCGTTACGCGTTATGCGTTACGCGTTATGCGTTATGCGTTATGCGTTATGCGTTATGCGTTATTCGTTATGCGTTATGCGTTATGCGTTATGCGTTATGCGTTATGCGTTATGCGATGTGCGTTATGCGTTATGCGTTATGCGTTATGCGTTATGCGTTATGCGTTATGCGTTATGCGTTATGCGTTATTCGTTATGCGTTATGCGTTATGCGTTATGCGTTATGCGTTATGCGATGTGCGTTATGCGTTATGCGTTATGCGTTATGCGTTATGCGTTATGCGTTATGCGTTATGCGTTATGCGTTATGCGTTATGCGTTATGCGTTATGCGTTAAGCATTATGACTTTTTCATTGAGCGTTATGCGTTATGACTTTTCCATTGAGCGTTATGCGTTATTCGTTATGGGTTATGCGTTATGCGTTATGGGTTATGCGTTATGCGTTATGCGTTATGCGTTATGCGTTATGCGTTATGCGTTATGCGTTATGCGTTATGCGTTATGCGTTATGCGTTATGCGTTATGCGTTATGCGTTATGCGTTATGCGTTATGCGTTATGCGTTATGCGTTATGCGTTATGCGTTATGCGTTATGCGTTATGCGTTATGCGTTATGCGTTATGCGTTATGCGTTATGCGTTATGCGTTATGCGTTATGCGTTATGCGTTATGCGTTATGCGTTATGCGTTATGCGTTATGCGATATGCGTCATGCGTTAAGCGTTATGCGTTATGCATTATGCGTTATCCGTTATGCGTTATGCGTTATGCGTAATGCGTTATGAGTAATGTGTCATGCGTTATGCGTTATGCGTTATGCGTTATGCGTTATGCGTTATGCGTTATGCGTTATGCGTTATGCGTTATGCGTTATGCGTTATACGTTATGCGTTATGCGTTATGCGTTATGCGTTATGCGTTATGCGTTACGCGTTACGCGTTACGCGTTATGCGTTATGCGTTATGCGTTATGCGTTATGCGTTATGCGTTATGCGTTATGCGTTATGCGTTATGCGTTATGCGTTATGCGTTATGCGTTATGCGTTATGCGTTATGCGTTACGCGTTATGCGTTACGCGTTATGCGTTATGCGTTATGCGTTATGCGTTATGCGTTATTCGTTATGCGTTATTCGTTATGCGTTATGCGTTATGCGTTATGCGTTATGCGTTATGCGATGTGCGTTATGCGTTATGCGTTATGCGTTATGCGTTATGCGTTATGCGTTATGCGTTATGCGTTATGCGTTATGCGTTATGCGTTATGCGTTATGCGTTATGCGTTATGCGTTAAGCATTATGACTTTTTCATTGAGCGTTATGCGTTATGACTTTTCCATTGAGCGTTATGCGTTATTCGTTATGGGTTATGCGTTATGCGTTATGGGTTATGCGTTATGCGTTATGCGTTATGCGTTATGCGTTATGCGTTATGCGTTATGCGTTATGCATTATGCGTTATGCGTTATCCGTTATGCGTTTTGCGTTATGCGTTATGCGATATGCGTCATGTGTTAAGCGTTATGCGTTATCCGTTATGCGTTATGCGTTATGCGTAATGCGTTATGAGTAATGTGTCATGCGTTATGCGTTATGCGTTATTCGTTAAGCGTTATGCTTTATGCGTTATGCGTTATGCGTTATGCGTTATGCGTTATGCGTTATGCGTTATGCGTTATGCGTTATGCGTCATGCGTCATGCGTAATGCGTTATGCGTTATGCGTTATGCGTTATGCGTTATGCGTTATGCGTTATGCGTTATGCGTTATGCGTTATGCGTTATGCGTTATGCGTTATGCGTTATGCGTTATGCGTTATGCGTTATGCGTTATGCGTTATGCGTTATGCGTTATGCGTTATGCGTTATGCGTTATGCGTTATGCGTTATGCGTTATGCGTTATGCGTTATGCGTTATGCGTTATGCGTTATGCGTTATGCGTTATGCGTTATGCGTTATGCGTTATGCGTTATGCGTTATGCGTTATGCGTTATGCGTTATGCGTTATGCGTTATGCGTTATGCGTTATGCGTTATGCGTTATGCGTTATGACTTTTTCATTGAGCGTTATGCGTTATGCGTAATGCGTTATGCATTATGCGTTATGCGTAATGCGTTATGCATTATGCGTTATGCGTTATGCGTAATGCGTTATGAGTAATGTGTCATGCGTTATGCGTTATGGACTATGCTTTATGCGTTATGCGTTATGGGTTATCCGTTATGCGTCATGCGTTATCCGTTATGCGTTATGCGTTATGCGTTATCCGTTATGGGTTATCCGTTATGCGTTACGCGTTATGCGTTATGCGTTATGCGTTATGCGTTATGCGTTATGCGTTATGCGTTATGCGTTATGCGTTATGCGTTATGACTTTTTCATTGAGCGTTATGCGTTATGCGTAATGCGTTATGCATTATGCGTTATGCGTAATGCGTTATGCATTATGCGTTATGCGTTATGCGTAATGCGTTATGAGTAATGTGTCATGCGTTATGCGTTATGGACTATGCTTTATGCGTTATGCGTTATGGGTTATCCGTTATGCGTCATGCGTTATCCGTTATGCGTTATGCGTTATGCGTTATCCGTTATGGGTTATCCGTTATGCGTTACGCGTTATGCGTTATGCGTTATGCGTTATGCGTTATGCGTTATGCGTCATGCGTTACGCGTTATGCGTTATGCGTTATGCGTTATGCGTTATGCGTCATGCGTCATGCGTTATGCGTTATGCGTTATGCGTTATGCGTTATGCGTTATGCGTTATGCGTTATGCGTTATGCGTTATGCGTTATGCGTTATGCGTTATGCGTTATGCGTTATGCGTTATGCGTTATGCGTTATGCGTTATGCGTTATGCGTTATGCGTTATGCGTTATGCGTTATGCGTTATGCGTTATGCGTTATGCGTTATGCGTTATGCGTTATGCGTTATGCGTTACGCGTTATTCGTTATGCGTTATGCGTTATGCGTTATGCGTTATGCGTTATGCGTTATGCGTTATGCGTTATGCGTTATGCGTTATGGGTTATGCGTTATGCGTTATGCGTTATGCGTTATGCGTTATGCGTTATGCGTTATGCGTTATGCGTTATGCGTTATGCGTTATGCGTTATGCGTTATGCGTTATGCGTTATGCGTTATGCGTTATGCGTTATGCGTTATGCGTTATGCGTTATGCGTTATGCGTTATGCGTTATGCGTTATGCGTTATGCGTTATGCGTTATGCGTTATGCGTTATGCGTTATGCGTTATGCGTTATGCGTTATGCGTTATGCGTTATGCGTTATGCGTTATGCGTTATGCGTTATGCGTTATGCGTTATGCGTTATGCGTTATGCGTTATGCGTTATGCGTTATGCGTTATGCGTTATGCGTTATGCGTTATGCGTTATGCGTTATGCGTTATGCGTTATGCGTTATGCGTTATGCGTTATGCGTTATGCGTTATGCGTTATGCGTTATGCGTTATGCGTTATGCGTTATGCGTTATGCGTTATGCGTTATGCGTTATGCGTTATGCGTTATGCGTTATGCGTTATGCGTTATGCGTTATGCGTTATGCGTTATGCGTTATGCGTTATGCGTTATGCGTTATGCGTTATGCGTTATGACTTTTTCATTGAGCGTTATGCGTTATGCGTAATGCGTTATGCATTATGCGTTATGCGTAATGCGTTATGCATTATGCGTTATGCGTTATGCGTAATGCGTTATGAGTAATGTGTCATGCGTTATGCGTTATGGACTATGCTTTATGCGTTATGCGTTATGGGTTATCCGTTATGCGTCATGCGTTATCCGTTATGCGTTATGCGTTATGCGTTATCCGTTATGGGTTATCCGTTATGCGTTACGCGTTATGCGTTATGCGTTATGCGTTATGCGTTATGCGTTATGCGTTATGCGTTATGCGTTATGCGTTATGCGTTATGCGTTATGCGTTATGCGTTATGCGTTATGACTTTTTCATTGAGCGTTATGCGTTATGCGTAATGCGTTATGCATTATGCGTTATGCGTAATGCGTTATGCATTATGCGTTATGCGTTATGCGTAATGCGTTATGAGTAATGTGTCATGCGTTATGCGTTATGGACTATGCTTTATGCGTTATGCGTTATGGGTTATCCGTTATGCGTCATGCGTTATCCGTTATGCGTTATGCGTTATGCGTTATCCGTTATGGGTTATCCGTTATGCGTTACGCGTTATGCGTTATGCGTTATGCGTTATGCGTTATGCGTCATGCGTTACGCGTTATGCGTTATGCGTTATGCGTTATGCGTTATGCGTCATGCGTCATGCGTTATGCGTTATGCGTTATGCGTTATGCGTTATGCGTTATGCGTTATGCGTTATGCGTTATGCGTTATGCGTTATGCGTTATGCGTTATGCGTTATGCGTTATGCGTTATGCGTTATGCGTTATGCGTTATGCGTTATGCGTTATGCGTTATGCGTTATGCGTTATGCGTTATGCGTTATGCGTTATGCGTTATGCGTTATGCGTTATGCGTTATGCGTTATGCGTTATGCGTTATGCGTTATGCGTTATTCGTTATGCGTTATGCGTTATGCGTTATGCGTTATGCGTTATGCGTTATGCGTTATGCGTTATGCGTTATGCGTTATGCGTTATGGGTTATGCGTTATGCGTTATGCGTTATGCGTTATGCGTTATGCGTTATGCGTTATGCGTTATGCGTTATGCGTTATGCGTTATGCGTTATGCGTTATGCGTTATGCGTTATGCGTTATGCGTTATGCGTTATGCGTTATGCGTTATGCGTTATGCGTTATGCGTTATGCGTTATGCGTTATGCGTTATGCATTATGCGTTATGCGTTATCCGTTATGCGTTATGCGTTATGCGTTATGCGATATGCGTCATGCGTTAAGCGTTATGCGTTATGCATTATGCGTTATTCGTTATGCGTTATGCGTTATGCGTAATGCGTTATGAGTAATGTGTCATGCGTTATGCGTTATGCGTCATTCGTTAAGCGTTATGCTTTATGCGTTATGCGTTATTCGTTATGCGTTATGCGTTATGCGTTATGCGTTATGCGTTATGCGATATGCGTTATGCGTTATGCGTTATGCGTTATGCGTTATGCGTTATGCGTTACGCGTTACGCGTTATGCGTTATGCGTTATGCGATGTGCGTTATGCGTTATGCGTTATGCGTTATGCGTTATGCGTTATGCGTTATGCGTTATGCGTTATGCGTTATGCGATATGCGTTATGCGATGTGCGTTATGCTTTATGCGTTATGCGTTATTCGTTATGCGTTATGCGTTATGCGTTATGCGTTATGCGTTATGCGTTATGCGATATGGGTTATGCGTTATGCGTTATGCGTTATGCGTTATGCGTTATGCGTTACGCGTTATGCGTTATGCGTTATGCGATGTGCGTTATGCGTTATGCGTTATGCGTTATGCGTTATGCGTTATGCGTTATGCGTTATGCGTTATGCGATATGCGTTATGCGTTATGCGTTATGCGTTATGCGTTATGCGTTACGCGTTATGCGTTATGCGTTATGCGATGTGCGTTATGCTTTATGCGTTATGCGTTATTCGTTATGCGTTATGCGTTATGCGTTATGCGTTATGCGTTATGCGTTATGCGTTATGCGTTATGCGTAATGCGTTATGAGTAATGTGTCATGCGTTATGCGTTATGGACTATGCTTTATGCGTTATGCGTTATGGGTTATCCGTTATGCGTCATGCGTTATCCGTTATGCGTTATGCGTTATGCGTTATCCGTTATGGGTTATCCGTTATGCGTTACGCGTTATGCGTTATGCGTTATGCGTTATGCGTTATGCGTTATGCGTCATGCGTTACGCGTTATGCGTTATGCGTTATGCGTTATGCGTTATGCGTTATGCGTTATGCGTTATGCGTTATGCGTTATGCGTTATGCGTTATGCGTTATGCGTTATGCGTTATGCGTTATGCGTTATGCGTTATGCGTTATGCGTTATGCGTTATGCGTTATGCGTTATTCGTTATGCGTTATGCGTTATGCGTTATGCGTTATGCGTTATGCGTTATGCGTTATGCGTTATGCGTTATGCGTTATGCGTTATGCGTTATGCGTTATGCGTTATGCGTTATGGGTTATGCGTTATGCGTTATGCGTTATGCGTTATGCGTTATGCGTTATGCGTTATGCGTTATGCGTTATGCGTTATGCGTTATGCGTTATGCGTTATGCGTTATGCGTTATGCGTTATGCGTTATGCGTTATGCGTTATGCGTTATGCGTTATGCGTTATGCATTATGCGTTATGCGTTATCCGTTATGCGTTATGCGTTATGCGTTATGCGATATGCGTCATGCGTTAAGCGTTATGCGTTATGCATTATGCGTTATTCGTTATGCGTTATGCGTTATGCGTAATGCGTTATGAGTAATGTGTCATGCGTTATGCGTTATGCGTCATTCGTTAAGCGTTATGCTTTATGCGTTATGCGTTATTCGTTATGCGTTATGGGTTATCCGTTATGCGTCATGCGTTATCCGTTATGCGTTATGCGTTATGCGTTATCCGTTATGGGTTATCCGTTATGCGTTACGCGTTATGCGTTATGCGTTATGCGTTATGCGTTATGCGTTATGCGTCATGCGTTACGCGTTATGCGTTATGCGTTATGCGTTATGCGTTATGCGTCATGCGTCATGCGTTATGCGTTATGCGTTATGCGTTATGCGTTATGCGTTATGCGTTATGCGTTATGCGTTATGCGTTATGCGTTATGCGTTATGCGTTATGCGTTATGCGTTATGCGTTATGCGTTATGCGTTATGCGTTATGCGTTATGCGTTATGCGTTATGCGTTATGCGTTATGCGTTATGGGTTATGCGTTATGCGTTATGCGTTATGCGTTATGCGTTATGCGTTATGCGTTATGCGTTATGCGTTATGCGTTATGCGTTATGCGTTATGCGTTATGCGTTATGCGTTATGCGTTATGCGTTATGCGTTATGCGTTATGCGTTATGCGTTATGCGTTATGCGTTATGCGTTATGCGTTATGCATTATGCGTTATGCGTTATCCGTTATGCGTTATGCGTTATGCGTTATGCGATATGCGTCATGCGTTAAGCGTTATGCGTTATGCATTATGCGTTATTCGTTATGCGTTATGCGTTATGCGTAATGCGTTATGAGTAATGTGTCATGCGTTATGCGTTATGCGTCATTCGTTAAGCGTTATGCTTTATGCGTTATGCGTTATTCGTTATGCGTTATGCGTTATGCGTTATGCGTTATGCGTTATGCGTTATGCGATATGCGTTATGCGTTATGCGTTATGCGTTATGCGTTATGCGTTATGCGTTACGCGTTACGCGTTATGCGTTATGCGTTATGCGATGTGCGTTATGCGTTATGCGTTATGCGTTATGCGTTATGCGTTATGCGTTATGCGTTATGCGTTATGCGATATGCGTTATGCGATGTGCGTTATGCTTTATGCGTTATGCGTTATTCGTTATGCGTTATGCGTTATGCGTTATGCGTTATGCGTTATGCGTTATGCGATATGCGTTATGCGTTATGCGTTATGCGTTATGCGTTATGCGTTATGCGTTACGCGTTATGCGTTATGCGTTATGCGATGTGCGTTATGCGTTATGCGTTATGCGTTATGCGTTATGCGTTATGCGTTATGCGTTATGCGTTATGCGATATGCGTTATGCGTTATGCGTTATGCGTTATGCGTTATGCGTTACGCGTTATGCGTTATGCGTTATGCGATGTGCGTTATGCTTTATGCGTTATGCGTTATTCGTTATGCGTTATGCGTTATGCGTTATGCGTTATGCGTTATGCGTTATGCGTTATGCGTTATGCGTTATGCGTAATGCGTTATGAGTAATGTGTCATGCGTTATGCGTTATGGACTATGCTTTATGCGTTATGCGTTATGGGTTATCCGTTATGCGTCATGCGTTATCCGTTATGCGTTATGCGTTATGCGTTATCCGTTATGGGTTATCCGTTATGCGTTACGCGTTATGCGTTATGCGTTATGCGTTATGCGTTATGCGTTATGCGTCATGCGTTACGCGTTATGCGTTATGCGTTATGCGTTATGCGTTATGCGTTATGCGTTATGCGTTATGCGTTATGCGTTATGCGTTATGCGTTATGCGTTATGCGTTATGCGTTATGCGTTATGCGTTATGCGTTATGCGTTATGCGTTATGCGTTATGCGTTATGCGTTATTCGTTATGCGTTATGCGTTATGCGTTATGCGTTATGCGTTATGCGTTATGCGTTATGCGTTATGCGTTATGCGTTATGCGTTATGCGTTATGCGTTATGCGTTATGCGTTATGGGTTATGCGTTATGCGTTATGCGTTATGCGTTATGCGTTATGCGTTATGCGTTATGCGTTATGCGTTATGCGTTATGCGTTATGCGTTATGCGTTATGCGTTATGCGTTATGCGTTATGCGTTATGCGTTATGCGTTATGCGTTATGCGTTATGCGTTATGCATTATGCGTTATGCGTTATCCGTTATGCGTTATGCGTTATGCGTTATGCGATATGCGTCATGCGTTAAGCGTTATGCGTTATGCATTATGCGTTATTCGTTATGCGTTATGCGTTATGCGTAATGCGTTATGAGTAATGTGTCATGCGTTATGCGTTATGCGTCATTCGTTAAGCGTTATGCTTTATGCGTTATGCGTTATTCGTTATGCGTTATGCGTTATGCGATGTGCGTTATGCGTTATGCATTATGCGTTATGCGTTATGCGTTATGCGTTATGCGATATGCGTTATGCGATGTGCGTTATGCTTTATGCGTTATGCGTTATTCGTTATGCGTTATGCGTTATGCGTTATGCGTTATGCGTTATGCGTTATGCGATATGCGTTATGCGTTATGCGTTATGCGTTATGCGTTATGCGTTATGCGTTACGCGTTATGCGTTATGCGTTATGCGATGTGCGTTATGCGTTATGCGTTATGCGTTATGCGTTATGCGTTATGCGTTATGCGTTATGCGTTATGCGTTATGCGTTATGCGATATGCGTTATGCGTTATGCGTTATGCGTTATGCGTTATGCGTTATGCGTTACGCGTTATGCGTTATGCGTTATGCGATGTGCGTTATGCTTTATGCGTTATGCGTTATTCGTTATGCGTTATGCGTTATGCGTTATGCGTTATGCGTTATGCGTTATGCGTTATGCGATATGCGTTATGCGTTATGCGTTATGCGTTATGCGTTATGCGTTATGCGTTATGCTTTATGCGTTATGCGTTATTCGTTATGCGTTATGCGTTATGCGTTATGCGTTATGCGTTATGCGTTATGCGTTATGCGTTATGCGTTATGCGTTATGCGTTATGCGAT
The DNA here is from genome assembly GCF_051020765.1 of Lasioglossum baleicum. NCBI lineage: Eukaryota > Metazoa > Arthropoda > Insecta > Hymenoptera > Halictidae > Lasioglossum > Lasioglossum baleicum. Next base: position 70,237 of record NW_027469525.1, read on the forward strand.
ATGCGTCATGCGTTAAGCGTTATGCGTTATGCATTATGCGTTATTCGTTATGCGTTATGCGTTATGCGTAATGCGTTATGAGTAATGTGTCATGCGTTATGCGTTATGCGTCATTCGTTAAGCGTTATGCTTTATGCGTTATGCGTTATTCGTTATGCGTTATGCGTTATGCGTTATGCGTTATGCGTTATGGACTATGCTTTATGCGTTATGCGTTATGGGTTATCCGTTATGCGTTATGCGTTATGCGTTATCCGTTATGCGTTACGCGTTATGCGTTATGCGTTATGCGTTATGCGTTATGCGTTATGCGTCATGCGTCATGCGTTATGCGTTATGCGTTATGCGTTATGCGTTATGCGTTATGCGTTATGCGTTATGCGTTATGCGTTATGCGTTATGCGTTATGCGTTATGCGTTATGCGTTATGCGTTATGCGTTATGCGTTATGCGTTATGCGTTATGCGTTATGCGTTTTGCGTTATGCGTTATTCGTTATGCGTTATGCGTTATGCGATGTGCGTTATGCGTTATGCGTTATGCGTTATGCGTTATGCGTTATGCGTTATGCGTTATGCGTTATGCGTTATGCGTTATGCGTTATGCGTTATGCGTTATGCGTTATGCGTTATGCGTTATGCGTTATGCGTTATGCGTTAAGCATTATGACTTTTTCATTGAGCGTTATGCGTTATGACTTTTCCATTGAGCGTTATGCGTTATTCGTTATGGGTTATGCGTTATGCGTTATGGGTTATGCGTTATGCGTTATGCGTTATGCGTTATGCGTTATGCGTTATGCGTTATGCGTTATGCGTTATGCGTTATGCGTTATGCGTTATGCGTTATGCATTATGCGTTATGCGTTATCCGTTATGCGTTATGCGTTATGCGTTATGCGTTATGCGATATGCGTTATGCGTTATGCGTTATGCGTTATGCGTTATGCGTTATGCGTTATGCGTTATGCGTTATGCGTTATGCATTATGCGTTATGCGTTATCCGTTATGCGTTATGCATTATGCGTTATGCGATATGCGTCATGCGTTAAGCGTTATGCGTTATGCATTATGCGTTATTCGTTATGCGTTATTCGTTATGCGTTATGCGTTATGCGATGTGCGTTATGCGTTATGCGTTATGCGTTATGCGTTATGCGTTATGCGTTATGCGTTATGCGTTATGCGTTATGCGTTATGCGTTATGCGTTATGCGTTATGCGTTATGCGTTATGCGTTATGCGTTATGCGTTAAGCATTATGACTTTTTCATTGAGCGTTATGCGTTATGACTTTTCCATTGAGCGTTATGCGTTATTCGTTATGGGTTATGCGTTATGCGTTATGGGTTATGCGTTATGCGTTATGCGTTATGCGTTATGCGTTATGCGTTATGCGTTATGCGTTATGCGTTATGCGTTATGCGTTATGCGTTATGCGTTATGCATTATGCGTTATGCGTTATCCGTTATGCGTTATGCGTTATGCGTTATGCGTTATGCGATATGCGTTATGCGTTATGCGTTATGCGTTATGCGTTATGCGTTATGCGTTATGCGTTATGCGTTATGCGTTATGCATTATGCGTTATGCGTTATCCGTTATGCGTTATGCATTATGCGTTATGCGATATGCGTCATGCGTTAAGCGTTATGCGTTATGCATTATGCGTTATTCGTTATGCGTTATGCGTTATGCGTAATGCGTTATGAGTAATGTGTCATGCGTTATGCGTTATGCGTCATTCGTTAAGCGTTATGCTTTATGCGTTATGCGTTATTCGTTATGCGTTATGCGTTATGCGTTATGCGTTATGCGTTATGCGTTATGCGTTATGCGATATACGTTATGCGTTATGCGTTATGCGTTATGCGTTATGCGTTACGCGTTACGCGTTATGCGTTATGCGTTATGCGATGTGCGTTATGCGTTATGCGTTATGCGTTATGCGTTATGCGTTATGCGTTATGCGATATGCGTTATGCGATGTGCGTTATGCTTTATGCGTTATGCGTTATTCGTTATGCGTTATGCGTTATGCGTTATGCGTTATGCGTTATGCGATATGCGTTATGCGTTATGCGTTATGCGTTATGCGTTATGCGTTATGCGTTACGCATTATGCGTTATGCGTTATGCGATGTGCGTTATGCGTTATGCGTTATGCGTTATGCGTTATGCGTTATGCGTTATGCGTTATGCGTTATGCGTTATGCGTTATGCGATATGCGTTATGCGTTATGCGTTATGCGTTATGCGTTATGCGTTACGCGTTATGCGTTATGCGTTATGCGATGTGCGTTATGCTTTATGCGTTATGCGTTATTCGTTATGCGTTATGCGTTATGCGTTATGCGTTATGCGTTATGCGTTATGCGTTATGCGATATGCGTTATGCGTTATGCGTTATGCGTTATGCGTTATGCGTTACGCGTTATGCGTTACGCGTTATGCGTTATGCGTTATGCGTTATGCGTTATGCGTTATGCGTTATTCGTTATGCGTTATGCGTTATGCGTTATGCGTTATGCGTTATGCGTTATGCGATGTGCGTTATGCGTTATGCGTTATGCGTTATGCGTTATGCGTTATGCGTTATGCGTTATGCGTTATTCGTTATGCGTTATGCGTTATGCGTTATGCGTTATGCGTTATGCGATGTGCGTTATGCGTTATGCGTTATGCGTTATGCGTTATGCGTTATGCGTTATGCGTTATGCGTTATGCGTTATGCGTTATGCGTTATGCGTTATGCGTTATGCGTTATGCGTTAAGCATTATGACTTTTTCATTGAGCGTTATGCGTTATGACTTTTCCATTGAGCGTTATGCGTTATTCGTTATGGGTTATGCGTTATGCGTTATGCGTTATGCGTTATGCGTTATGCGTTATGCGTTATGCGTTATGCGTTATGCGTTATGCGTTATGCGTTATGCATTATGCGTTATGCGTTATGCGTTATGCGATATGCGTCATGCGTTAAGCGTTATGCGTTATGCATTATGCGTTATCCGTTATGCGTTATGCGTTATGCGTAATGCGTTATGAGTAATGTATCATGCGTTATGCGTTATGCGTTATTCGTTAAGCGTTATGCTTTATGCGTTATGCGTTATGCGTTATGCGTTATGCGTTATGCGTTATGCGTTATGCGTTATGCGTTATGCGTTATGCGTTATGCGTCATGCGTCATGCGTAATGCGTAATGCGTTATGCGTTATGCGTTATGCGTTATGCGTTATGCGTTATGCGTTATGCGTTATGCGTTATGCGTTATGCGTTATGCGTTATGCGTTATGCGTTATGCGTTATGCGTTATGCGTTATGCGTTATGCGTTATGCGTTATGCGTTATGCGTTATGCGTTATGCGTTATGCGTTATGCGTTATGCGTTATGCGTTATGCGTTATGCGTTATGCGTTATGCGTTATGCGATATGCGTCATGCGTTAAGCGTTATGCGTTATGCATTATGCGTTATTCGTTATGCGTTATGCGTTATGCGTAATGCGTTATGAGTAATGTGTCATGCGTTATGCGTTATGCGTCATTCGTTAAGCGTTATGCTTTATGCGTTATGCGTTATTCGTTATGCGTTATGCGTTATGCGTTATGCGTTATGCGTTATGCATTATGGACTATGCTTTATGCGTTATGCGTTATGGGTTATCCGTTATGCGTTATGCGTTATGCGTTATCCGTTATGCGTTACGCGTTATGCGTTATGCGTTATGCGTTATGCGTTATGCGTTATGCGTCATGCGTCATGCGTTATGCGTTATGCGTTATGCGTTATGCGTTATGCGTTATGCGTTATGCGTTATGCGTTATGCGTTATGCGTTATGCGTTATGCGTTATGCGTTATGCGTTATGCGTTATGCGTTATGCGTTATGCGTTATGCGTTTTGCGTTATGCGTTATTCGTTATGCGTTATGCGTTATGCGATGTGCGTTATGCGTTATGCGTTATGCGTTATGCGTTATGCGTTATGCGTTATGCGTTATGCGTTATGCGTTATGCGTTATGCGTTATGCGTTATGCGTTATGCGTTATGCGTTATGCGTTATGCGTTATGCGTTAAGCATTATGACTTTTTCATTGAGCGTTATGCGTTATGACTTTTCCATTGAGCGTTATGCGTTATTCGTTATGGGTTATGCGTTATGCGTTATGGGTTATGCGTTATGCGTTATGCGTTATGCGTTATGCGTTATGCGTTATGCGTTATGCGTTATGCGTTATGCGTTATGCGTTATGCATTATGCGTTATGCGTTATCCGTTATGCGTTATGCGTTATGCGTTATGCGTTATGCGATATGCGTCATGCGTTAAGCGTTATGCGTTATGCATTATGCGTTATCCGTTATGCGTTATGCGTTATGCGTAATGCGTTATGAGTAATGTGTCATGCGTTATGCGTTATGCGTTATGCGTTATGCGTTATGCGTTATGCGTTATGCGTTATGCGTTATGCGTTATGCGTTATGCGTTATGCGTTATGCGTTATGCGTTATGCGTTATGCGTTATGCGTTATGCGTTAGGCGTTACGCGTTACGCGTTACGCGTTATGCGTTATGCGTTATGCGTTATGTGTTATGCGTTATGCGTTATGCGTTATGCGTTATGTGTTATGCGTTATGCGTTAAGCGTTATACGTTATGCGTTATGCGTTATGTGTTATGCGTTATGCGTTATGTGTTATGCGTTGTGCTTTACGGGTTATGCGATATGCGTTATGCGTTATGACTTTTTCATTGAACGTTATGCGTTATGCGATATGCGTTATGCGTTATGCGTTATGCGTTATGCGTTATGCGTTATGCGTTATGCGTTATGCGTTATGCGTTATGCGTTATGCGTTATGCGTTATGCGTTATGCGTTATGCGTTATGCGTTATGCGTTATGCGTTATGCGTTATGCGTTATGCGTTATGCGTTATGCGTTATCCGTTATGCGTTACGCGTTATGCGTTATGCGTTATGCGTTATGCGTTATGCGTTATGCGTTATGCGTTATGCGTTATGCGTTATGCGTTATGCGTTATGCGTTACGCGTTACGCGTTATGCGTTATGCGTTATGCGTTATGCGTTATGCGTTATGCGTTATGCGTTATGCGTTATGCGTTATGCGTTATGCGTTATGCGTTATGCGTTATGCGTTATGCGTTATGCGTTATGCGTTATGCGTTAAGCATTATGACTTTTTCATTGAGCGTTATGCGTTATGACTTTTCCATTGAGCGTTATGCGTTATTCGTTATGGGTTATGCGTTATGCGTTATGGGTTATGCGTTATGCGTTATGCGTTATGCGTTATGCGTTATGCGTTATGCGTTATGCGTTATGCGTTATGCGTTATGCGTTATGCGTTATGCATTATGCGTTATGCGTTATCCGTTATGCGTTATGCGCTATGCGTTATGCGATATGCGTCATGCGTTAAGCGTTATGCGTTATGCATTATGCGTTATCCGTTATGCGTTATGCGTTATGCGTAATGCGTTATGAGTAATGTGTCATGCGTTATGCGTTATGCGTTATTCGTTAAGCGTTATGCTTTATGCGTTATGCGTTATGCGTTATGCGTTATGCGTTATGCGTTATGCGTTATGCGTTATGCGTTATGCGTCATGCGTCATGCGTAATGCGTTATGCGTTATGCGTTATGCGTTATGCGTTATGCGTTATGCGTTATGCGTTATGCGTTATGCGTTATGCGTTATGCGTTATGCGTTATGCGTTATGCGTTATGCGTTATGCGTTATGGGTTATGCGTTATGCGTTATGCGTTATGCGTTATGCGTTATGCGTTATGCGTTATGCGTTATGCGTTATGCGTTATGCGTTATGCGTTATGCGTTATGCGTTATGCGTTATGCGTTATGCGTTATGCGTTATGCGTTATGCGTTATGCGTTATGCGTTATGCGTTATGCGTTATGCGTTATGCATTATGCGTTATGCGTTATCCGTTATGCGTTATGCGTTATGCGTTATGCGATATGCGTCATGCGTTAAGCGTTATGCGTTATGCATTATGCGTTATTCGTTATGCGTTATGCGTTATGCGTAATGCGTTATGAGTAATGTGTCATGCGTTATGCGTTATGCGTCATTCGTTAAGCGTTATGCTTTATGCGTTATGCGTTATTCGTTATGCGTTATGCGTTATGCGTTATGCGTTATGCGTTATGCGTTATGCGATATGCGTTATGCGTTATGCGTTATGCGTTATGCGTTATGCGTTATGCGTTACGCGTTACGCGTTATGCGTTATGCGTTATGCGATGTGCGTTATGCGTTATGCGTTATGCGTTATGCGTTATGCGTTATGCGTTATGCGTTATGCGTTATGCGATATGCGTTATGCGATGTGCGTTATGCTTTATGCGTTATGCGTTATTCGTTATGCGTTATGCGTTATGCGTTATGCGTTATGCGTTATGCGTTATGCGATATGCGTTATGCGTTATGCGTTATGCGTTATGCGTTATGCGTTATGCGTTACGCGTTATGCGTTATGCGTTATGCGATGTGCGTTATGCGTTATGCGTTATGCGTTATGCGTTATGCGTTATGCGTTATGCGATATGCGTTATGCGTTATGCGTTATGCGTTATGCGTTATGCGTTACGCGTTATGCGTTATGCGTTATGCGATGTGCGTTATGCTTTATGCGTTATGCGTTATTCGTTATGCGTTATGCGTTATGCGTTATGCGTTATGCGTTATGCGTTATGCGTTATGCGTTATGCGTTATGCGTAATGCGTTATGAGTAATGTGTCATGCGTTATGCGTTATGGACTATGCTTTATGCGTTATGCGTTATGGGTTATCCGTTATGCGTCATGCGTTATCCGTTATGCGTTATGCGTTATGCGTTATCCGTTATGGGTTATCCGTTATGCGTTACGCGTTATGCGTTATGCGTTATGCGTTATGCGTTATGCGTTATGCGTCATGCGTTACGCGTTATGCGTTATGCGTTATGCGTTATGCGTTATGCGTTATGCGTTATGCGTTATGCGTTATGCGTTATGCGTTATGCGTTATGCGTTATGCGTTATGCGTTATGCGTTATGCGTTATGCGTTATGCGTTATGCGTTATGCGTTATGCGTTATGCGTTATTCGTTATGCGTTATGCGTTATGCGTTATGCGTTATGCGTTATGCGTTATGCGTTATGCGTTATGCGTTATGCGTTATGCGTTATGCGTTATGCGTTATGCGTTATGCGTTATGCGTTATGGGTTATGCGTTATGCGTTATGCGTTATGCGTTATGCGTTATGCGTTATGCGTTATGCGTTATGCGTTATGCGTTATGCGTTATGCGTTATGCGTTATGCGTTATGCGTTATGCGTTATGCGTTATGCGTTATGCGTTATGCGTTATGCGTTATGCGTTATGCGTTATGCATTATGCGTTATGCGTTATCCGTTATGCGTTATGCGTTATGCGTTATGCGATATGCGTCATGCGTTAAGCGTTATGCGTTATGCATTATGCGTTATTCGTTATGCGTTATGCGTTATGCGTAATGCGTTATGAGTAATGTGTCATGCGTTATGCGTTATGCGTCATTCGTTAAGCGTTATGCTTTATGCGTTATGCGTTATTCGTTATGCGTTATGCGTTATGCGTTATGCGTTATGCGTTATGCGTTATGCGTTATGCGATATGCGTTATGCGTTATGCGTTATGCGTTATGCGTTATGCGTTACGCGTTACGCGTTATGCGTTATGCGTTATGCGATGTGCGTTATGCGTTATGCATTATGCGTTATGCGTTATGCGTTATGCGTTATGCGATATGCGTTATGCGATGTGCGTTATGCTTTATGCGTTATGCGTTATTCGTTATGCGTTATGCGTTATGCGTTATGCGTTATGCGTTATGCGTTATGCGATATGCGTTATGCGTTATGCGTTATGCGTTATGCGTTATGCGTTATGCGTTACGCGTTATGCGTTATGCGTTATGCGATGTGCGTTATGCGTTATGCGTTATGCGTTATGCGTTATGCGTTATGCGTTATGCGTTATGCGTTATGCGTTATGCGTTATGCGATATGCGTTATGCGTTATGCGTTATGCGTTATGCGTTATGCGTTATGCGTTACGCGTTATGCGTTATGCGTTATGCGATGTGCGTTATGCTTTATGCGTTATGCGTTATTCGTTATGCGTTATGCGTTATGCGTTATGCGTTATGCGTTATGCGTTATGCGTTATGCGATATGCGTTATGCGTTATGCGTTATGCGTTATGCGTTATGCGTTATGCGTTATGCTTTATGCGTTATGCGTTATTCGTTATGCGTTATGCGTTATGCGTTATGCGTTATGCGTTATGCGTTATGCGTTATGCGTTATGCGTTATGCGTTATGCGTTATGCGATATGCGTCATGCGTTAAGCGTTATGCGTTATGCATTATGCGTTATTCGTTATGCGTTATGCGTTATGCGTAATGCGTTATGAGTAATGTGTCATGCGTTATGCGTTATGCGTCATTCGTTAAGCGTTATGCTTTATGCGTTATGCGTTATTCGTTATGCGTTATGCGTTATGCGTTATGCGTCATGCGTCATGCGTTATGCGTTATGCGTTATGCGTTATGCGTTATGCGTTATGCGTTATGCGTTATGCGTTATGCGTTATGCGTTATGCGTTATGCGTTATGCGTTATGCGTTATGCGTTATGCGTTATGCGTTATGCGTTATGCGTTATGCGTTTTGCGTTATGCGTTATTCGTTATGCGTTATGCGTTATGCGATGTGCGTTATGCGTTATGCGTTATGCGTTATGCGTTATGCGTTATGCGTTATGCGTTATGCGTTATGCGTTATGCGTTATGCGTTATGCGTTATGCGTTATGCGTTATGCGTTATGCGTTATGCGTTATGCGTTATGCGTTAAGCATTATGACTTTTTCATTGAGCGTTATGCGTTATGACTTTTCCATTGAGCGTTATGCGTTATTCGTTATGGGTTATGCGTTATGCGTTATGGGTTATGCGTTATGCGTTATGCGTTATGCGTTATGCGTTATGCGTTATGCGTTATGCGTTATGCGTTATGCGTTATGCGTTATGCGTTATGCGTTATGCATTATGCGTTATGCGTTATCCGTTATGCGTTATGCGTTATGCGTTATGCGTTATGCGATATGCGTTATGCGTTATGCGTTATGCGTTATGCGTTATGCGTTATGCGTTATGCGTTATGCGTTATGCGTTATGCATTATGCGTTATGCGTTATCCGTTATGCGTTATGCATTATGCGTTATGCGATATGCGTCATGCGTTAAGCGTTATGCGTTATGCATTATGCGTTATTCGTTATGCGTTATGCGTTATGCGTAATGCGTTATGAGTAATGTGTCATGCGTTATGCGTTATGCGTCATTCGTTAAGCGTTATGCTTTATGCGTTATGCGTTATTCGTTATGCGTTATGCGTTATGCGTTATGCGTTATGCGTTATGCGTTATGCGTTATGCGATATACGTTATGCGTTATGCGTTATGCGTTATGCGTTATGCGTTACGCGTTACGCGTTATGCGTTATGCGTTATGCGATGTGCGTTATGCGTTATGCGTTATGCGTTATGCGTTATGCGTTATGCGTTATGCGATATGCGTTATGCGATGTGCGTTATGCTTTATGCGTTATGCGTTATTCGTTATGCGTTATGCGTTATGCGTTATGCGTTATGCGTTATGCGATATGCGTTATGCGTTATGCGTTATGCGTTATGCGTTATGCGTTATGCGTTACGCATTATGCGTTATGCGTTATGCGATGTGCGTTATGCGTTATGCGTTATGCGTTATGCGTTATGCGTTATGCGTTATGCGTTATGCGTTATGCGTTATGCGTTATGCGATATGCGTTATGCGTTATGCGTTATGCGTTATGCGTTATGCGTTATGCGTTACGCGTTATGCGTTATGCGTTATGCGATGTGCGTTATGCTTTATGCGTTATGCGTTATTCGTTATGCGTTATGCGTTATGCGTTATGCGTTATGCGTTATGCGTTATGCGTTATGCGATATGCGTTATGCGTTATGCGTTATGCGTTATGCGTTATGCGTTACGCGTTATGCGTTACGCGTTATGCGTTATGCGTTATGCGTTATGCGTTATGCGTTATGCGTTATTCGTTATGCGTTATGCGTTATGCGTTATGCGTTATGCGTTATGCGTTATGCGATGTGCGTTATGCGTTATGCGTTATGCGTTATGCGTTATGCGTTATGCGTTATGCGTTATGCGTTATGCGTTATTCGTTATGCGTTATGCGTTATGCGTTATGCGTTATGCGTTATGCGATGTGCGTTATGCGTTATGCGTTATGCGTTATGCGTTATGCGTTATGCGTTATGCGTTATGCGTTATGCGTTATGCGTTATGCGTTATGCGTTATGCGTTATGCGTTATGCGTTAAGCATTATGACTTTTTCATTGAGCGTTATGCGTTATGACTTTTCCATTGAGCGTTATGCGTTATTCGTTATGGGTTATGCGTTATGCGTTATGCGTTATGCGTTATGCGTTATGCGTTATGCGTTATGCGTTATGCGTTATGCGTTATGCGTTATGCGTTATGCATTATGCGTTATGCGTTATGCGTTATGCGATATGCGTCATGCGTTAAGCGTTATGCGTTATGCATTATGCGTTATCCGTTATGCGTTATGCGTTATGCGTAATGCGTTATGAGTAATGTATCATGCGTTATGCGTTATGCGTTATTCGTTAAGCGTTATGCTTTATGCGTTATGCGTTATGCGTTATGCGTTATGCGTTATGCGTTATGCGTTATGCGTTATGCGTTATGCGTTATGCGTTATGCGTCATGCGTCATGCGTAATGCGTAATGCGTTATGCGTTATGCGTTATGCGTTATGCGTTATGCGTTATGCGTTATGCGTTATGCGTTATGCGTTATGCGTTATGCGTTATGCGTTATGCGTTATGCGTTATGCGTTATGCGTTATGCGTTATGCGTTATGCGTTATGCGTTATGCGTTATGCGTTATGCGTTATGCGTTATGCGTTATGCGTTATGCGTTATGCGTTATGCGTTATGCGTTATGCGTTATGCGATATGCGTCATGCGTTAAGCGTTATGCGTTATGCATTATGCGTTATTCGTTATGCGTTATGCGTTATGCGTAATGCGTTATGAGTAATGTGTCATGCGTTATGCGTTATGCGTCATTCGTTAAGCGTTATGCTTTATGCGTTATGCGTTATTCGTTATGCGTTATGCGTTATGCGTTATGCGTTATGCGTTATGCATTATGGACTATGCTTTATGCGTTATGCGTTATGGGTTATCCGTTATGCGTTATGCGTTATGCGTTATCCGTTATGCGTTACGCGTTATGCGTTATGCGTTATGCGTTATGCGTTATGCGTTATGCGTCATGCGTCATGCGTTATGCGTTATGCGTTATGCGTTATGCGTTATGCGTTATGCGTTATGCGTTATGCGTTATGCGTTATGCGTTATGCGTTATGCGTTATGCGTTATGCGTTATGCGTTATGCGTTATGCGTTATGCGTTTTGCGTTATGCGTTATTCGTTATGCGTTATGCGTTATGCGATGTGCGTTATGCGTTATGCGTTATGCGTTATGCGTTATGCGTTATGCGTTATGCGTTATGCGTTATGCGTTATGCGTTATGCGTTATGCGTTATGCGTTATGCGTTATGCGTTATGCGTTATGCGTTATGCGTTAAGCATTATGACTTTTTCATTGAGCGTTATGCGTTATGACTTTTCCATTGAGCGTTATGCGTTATTCGTTATGGGTTATGCGTTATGCGTTATGGGTTATGCGTTATGCGTTATGCGTTATGCGTTATGCGTTATGCGTTATGCGTTATGCGTTATGCGTTATGCGTTATGCATTATGCGTTATGCGTTATCCGTTATGCGTTATGCGTTATGCGTTATGCGTTATGCGATATGCGTCATGCGTTAAGCGTTATGCGTTATGCATTATGCGTTATCCGTTATGCGTTATGCGTTATGCGTAATGCGTTATGAGTAATGTGTCATGCGTTATGCGTTATGCGTTATGCGTTATGCGTTATGCGTTATGCGTTATGCGTTATGCGTTATGCGTTATGCGTTATGCGTTATGCGTTATGCGTTATGCGTTATGCGTTATGCGTTATGCGTTATGCGTTATGCGTTAGGCGTTACGCGTTACGCGTTACGCGTTATGCGTTATGCGTTATGCGTTATGTGTTATGCGTTATGCGTTATGCGTTATGCGTTATGTGTTATGCGTTATGCGTTAAGCGTTATACGTTATGCGTTATGCGTTATGTGTTATGCGTTATGCGTTATGTGTTATGCGTTGTGCTTTACGGGTTATGCGATATGCGTTATGCGTTATGACTTTTTCATTGAACGTTATGCGTTATGCGATATGCGTTATGCGTTATGCGTTATGCGTTATGCGTTATGCGTTATGCGTTATGCGTTATGCGTTATGCGTTATGCGTTATGCGTTATGCGTTATGCGTTATGCGTTATGCGTTATGCGTTATGCGTTATGCGTTATGCGTTATGCGTTATGCGTTATGCGTTATGCGTTATGCGTTATCCGTTATGCGTTACGCGTTATGCGTTATGCGTTATGCGTTATGCGTTATGCGTTATGCGTTATGCGTTATGCGTTATGCGTTATGCGTTATGCGTTACGCGTTACGCGTTATGCGTTATGCGTTATGCGTTATGCGTTATGCGTTATGCGTTATGCGTTATGCGTTATGCGTTATGCGTTATGCGTTATGCGTTATGCGTTATGCGTTATGCGTTATGCGTTATGCGTTAAGCATTATGACTTTTTCATTGAGCGTTATGCGTTATGACTTTTCCATTGAGCGTTATGCGTTATTCGTTATGGGTTATGCGTTATGCGTTATGGGTTATGCGTTATGCGTTATGCGTTATGCGTTATGCGTTATGCGTTATGCGTTATGCGTTATGCGTTATGCGTTATGCGTTATGCGTTATGCATTATGCGTTATGCGTTATCCGTTATGCGTTATGCGCTATGCGTTATGCGATATGCGTCATGCGTTAAGCGTTATGCGTTATGCATTATGCGTTATCCGTTATGCGTTATGCGTTATGCGTAATGCGTTATGAGTAATGTGTCATGCGTTATGCGTTATGCGTTATTCGTTAAGCGTTATGCTTTATGCGTTATGCGTTATGCGTTATGCGTTATGCGTTATGCGTTATGCGTTATGCGTTATGCGTTATGCGTCATGCGTCATGCGTAATGCGTTATGCGTTATGCGTTATGCGTTATGCGTTATGCGTTATGCGTTATGCGTTATGCGTTATGCGTTATGCGTTATGCGTTATGCGTTATGCGTTATGCGTTATGCGTTATGCGTTATGCGTTATGCGTTATGCGTTATGCGTTATCCGTTATGACTTTTTCATTGAGCGTTATGCGTTATGCGTAATGCGTTATGCATTATGCGTTATGCGTTATGCGTAATGCGTTATGAGTAATGTGTCATGCGTTATGCGTTATGCGTTATGCGTTATGCGTTATGCGTTATGCGTTATGCGATATGCGTTATGCGATGTGCGTTATGCTTTATGCGTTATGCGTTATTCGTTATGCGTTATGCGTTATGCGTTATGCGTTATGCGTTATGCGATATGCGTTATGCGTTATGCGTTATGCGTTATGCGTTATGCGTTATGCGTTACGCATTATGCGTTATGCGTTATGCGATGTGCGTTATGCGTTATGCGTTATGCGTTATGCGTTATGCGTTATGCGTTATGCGTTATGCGTTATGCGTTATGCGTTATGCGATATGCGTTATGCGTTATGCGTTATGCGTTATGCGTTATGCGTTATGCGTTACGCGTTATGCGTTATGCGTTATGCGATGTGCGTTATGCTTTATGCGTTATGCGTTATTCGTTATGCGTTATGCGTTATGCGTTATGCGTTATGCGTTATGCGTTATGCGTTATGCGATATGCGTTATGCGTTATGCGTTATGCGTTATGCGTTATGCGTTACGCGTTATGCGTTACGCGTTATGCGTTATGCGTTATGCGTTATGCGTTATGCGTTATGCGTTATTCGTTATGCGTTATGCGTTATGCGTTATGCGTTATGCGTTATGCGTTATGCGATGTGCGTTATGCGTTATGCGTTATGCGTTATGCGTTATGCGTTATGCGTTATGCGTTATGCGTTATGCGTTATTCGTTATGCGTTATGCGTTATGCGTTATGCGTTATGCGTTATGCGATGTGCGTTATGCGTTATGCGTTATGCGTTATGCGTTATGCGTTATGCGTTATGCGTTATGCGTTATGCGTTATGCGTTATGCGTTATGCGTTATGCGTTATGCGTTATGCGTTAAGCATTATGACTTTTTCATTGAGCGTTATGCGTTATGACTTTTCCATTGAGCGTTATGCGTTATTCGTTATGGGTTATGCGTTATGCGTTATGCGTTATGCGTTATGCGTTATGCGTTATGCGTTATGCGTTATGCGTTATGCGTTATGCGTTATGCGTTATGCGTTATGCATTATGCGTTATGCGTTATGCGTTATGCGATATGCGTCATGCGTTAAGCGTTATGCGTTATGCATTATGCGTTATCCGTTATGCGTTATGCGTTATGCGTAATGCGTTATGAGTAATGTATCATGCGTTATGCGTTATGCGTTATTCGTTAAGCGTTATGCTTTATGCGTTATGCGTTATGCGTTATGCGTTATGCGTTATGCGTTATGCGTTATGCGTTATGCGTTATGCGTTATGCGTTATGCGTCATGCGTCATGCGTAATGCGTAATGCGTTATGCGTTATGCGTTATGCGTTATGCGTTATGCGTTATGCGTTATGCGTTATGCGTTATGCGTTATGCGTTATGCGTTATGCGTTATGCGTTATGCGTTATGCGTTATGCGTTATGCGTTATGCGTTATGCGTTATGCGTTATGCGTTATGCGTTATGCGTTATGCGTTATGCGTTATGCGTTATGCGTTATGCGTTATGCGTTATGCGTTATGCGATATGCGTCATGCGTTAAGCGTTATGCGTTATGCATTATGCGTTATTCGTTATGCGTTATGCGTTATGCGTAATGCGTTATGAGTAATGTGTCATGCGTTATGCGTTATGCGTCATTCGTTAAGCGTTATGCTTTATGCGTTATGCGTTATTCGTTATGCGTTATGCGTTATGCGTTATGCGTTATGCGTTATGCGTTATGCATTATGGACTATGCTTTATGCGTTATGCGTTATGGGTTATCCGTTATGCGTTATGCGTTATGCGTTATCCGTTATGCGTTACGCGTTATGCGTTATGCGTTATGCGTTATGCGTTATGCGTTATGCGTCATGCGTCATGCGTTATGCGTTATGCGTTATGCGTTATGCGTTATGCGTTATGCGTTATGCGTTATGCGTTATGCGTTATGCGTTATGCGTTATGCGTTATGCGTTATGCGTTATGCGTTATGCGTTATGCGTTATGCGTTATGCGTTTTGCGTTATGCGTTATTCGTTATGCGTTATGCGTTATGCGATGTGCGTTATGCGTTATGCGTTATGCGTTATGCGTTATGCGTTATGCGTTATGCGTTATGCGTTATGCGTTATGCGTTATGCGTTATGCGTTATGCGTTATGCGTTATGCGTTATGCGTTATGCGTTAAGCATTATGACTTTTTCATTGAGCGTTATGCGTTATGACTTTTCCATTGAGCGTTATGCGTTATTCGTTATGGGTTATGCGTTATGCGTTATGGGTTATGCGTTATGCGTTATGCGTTATGCGTTATGCGTTATGCGTTATGCGTTATGCGTTATGCGTTATGCGTTATGCATTATGCGTTATGCGTTATCCGTTATGCGTTATGCGTTATGCGTTATGCGTTATGCGATATGCGTCATGCGTTAAGCGTTATGCGTTATGCATTATGCGTTATCCGTTATGCGTTATGCGTTATGCGTAATGCGTTATGAGTAATGTGTCATGCGTTATGCGTTATGCGTTATGCGTTATGCGTTATGCGTTATGCGTTATGCGTTATGCGTTATGCGTTATGCGTTATGCGTTATGCGTTATGCGTTATGCGTTATGCGTTATGCGTTATGCGTTATGCGTTATGCGTTAGGCGTTACGCGTTACGCGTTACGCGTTATGCGTTATGCGTTATGCGTTATGTGTTATGCGTTATGCGTTATGCGTTATGCGTTATGTGTTATGCGTTATGCGTTAAGCGTTATACGTTATGCGTTATGCGTTATGTGTTATGCGTTATGCGTTATGTGTTATGCGTTGTGCTTTACGGGTTATGCGATATGCGTTATGCGTTATGACTTTTTCATTGAACGTTATGCGTTATGCGATATGCGTTATGCGTTATGCGTTATGCGTTATGCGTTATGCGTTATGCGTTATGCGTTATGCGTTATGCGTTATGCGTTATGCGTTATGCGTTATGCGTTATGCGTTATGCGTTATGCGTTATGCGTTATGCGTTATGCGTTATGCGTTATGCGTTATGCGTTATGCGTTATGCGTTATGCGTTATCCGTTATGCGTTACGCGTTATGCGTTATGCGTTATGCGTTATGCGTTATGCGTTATGCGTTATGCGTTATGCGTTATGCGTTATGCGTTATGCGTTATGCGTTATGCGTTACGCGTTACGCGTTATGCGTTATGCGTTATGCGTTATGCGTTATGCGTTATGCGTTATGCGTTATGCGTTATGCGTTATGCGTTATGCGTTATGCGTTATGCGTTATGCGTTATGCGTTATGCGTTATGCGTTAAGCATTATGACTTTTTCATTGAGCGTTATGCGTTATGACTTTTCCATTGAGCGTTATGCGTTATTCGTTATGGGTTATGCGTTATGCGTTATGGGTTATGCGTTATGCGTTATGCGTTATGCGTTATGCGTTATGCGTTATGCGTTATGCGTTATGCGTTATGCGTTATGCGTTATGCGTTATGCGTTATGCATTATGCGTTATGCGTTATCCGTTATGCGTTATGCGCTATGCGTTATGCGATATGCGTCATGCGTTAAGCGTTATGCGTTATGCATTATGCGTTATCCGTTATGCGTTATGCGTTATGCGTAATGCGTTATGAGTAATGTGTCATGCGTTATGCGTTATGCGTTATTCGTTAAGCGTTATGCTTTATGCGTTATGCGTTATGCGTTATGCGTTATGCGTTATGCGTTATGCGTTATGCGTTATGCGTTATGCGTCATGCGTCATGCGTAATGCGTTATGCGTTATGCGTTATGCGTTATGCGTTATGCGTTATGCGTTATGCGTTATGCGTTATGCGTTATGCGTTATGCGTTATGCGTTATGCGTTATGCGTTATGCGTTATGCGTTATGCGTTATGCGTTATGCGTTATCCGTTATGACTTTTTCATTGAGCGTTATGCGTTATGCGTAATGCGTTATGCATTATGCGTTATGCGTTATGCGTAATGCGTTATGAGTAATGTGTCATGCGTTATGCGTTATGCGTTATGCGTTATGCGTTATGCGTTATGCGTTATGCGTTATGACTTTTTCATTGAGCGTTATGCGTTATGCGTAATGCGTTATGCATTATGCGTTATGCGTTATGCGTAATGCGTTATGAGTAATGTGTCATGCGTTATGCGTTATGGACTATGCTTTATGCGTTATGCGTTATGGGTTATCCGTTATGCGTCATGCGTTATCCGTTATGCGTTATGCGTTATCCGTTATGGGTTATCCGTTATGCGTTACGCGTTATGCGTTATGCGTTATGCGTTATGCGTTATGCGTTATGCGTCATGCGTCATGCGTCATGCGTTATGCGTTATGCGTTATGCGTTATGCGTTATGCGTTATGCGTTATGCGTTATGCGTTATGCGTTATGCGTTATGCGTTATGCGTTATGCGTTATGCGTTATGCGTTATGCGTTATGCGTTAAGCATTATGACTTTTTCATTGAGCGTTATGCGTTATGACTTTTCCATTGAGCGTTATGCGTTATTCGTTATGGGTTATGCGTTATGCGTTATGGGTTATGCGTTATGCGTTATGCGTTATGCGTTATGCGTTCTGCGTTATGCGTTATGCATTATGCGTTATGCGTTATCCGTTATGCGTTATGCGTTATGCGTTATGCGTTATGCGTTATGCGTTATGCGTTATGCGTTATGCGTTAAGCATTATGACTTTTTCATTGAGCGTTATGCGTTATGACTTTTCCATTGAGCGTTATGCGTTATTCGTTATGGGTTATGCGTTATGCGTTATGGGTTATGCGTTATGCGTTATGCGTTATGCGTTATGCGTTATGCGTTATGCGTTATGCGTTATGCGTTATGCGTTATGCGTTATGCGTTATGCATTATGCGTTATGCGTTATCCGTTATGCGTTATGCGCTATGCGTTATGCGATATGCGTCATGCGTTAAGCGTTATGCGTTATGCATTATGCGTTATCCGTTATGCGTTATGCGTTATGCGTAATGCGTTATGAGTAATGTGTCATGCGTTATGCGTTATGCGTTATTCGTTAAGCGTTATGCTTTATGCGTTATGCGTTATGCGTTATGCGTTATGCGTTATGCGTTATCCGTTATGACTTTTTCATTGAGCGTTATGCGTTATGCGTAATGCGTTATGCATTATGCGTTATGCGTTATGCGTAATGCGTTATGAGTAATGTGTCATGCGTTATGCGTTATGCGTTATGCGTTATGCGTTATGCGTTATGCGTTATGCGTTATGCGTTATGCGTTATGCGTTATGCGTTATGACTTTTTCATTGAGCGTTATGCGTTATGCGTAATGCGTTATGCATTATGCGTTATGCGTTATGCGTAATGCGTTATGAGTAATGTGTCATGCGTTATGCGTTATGGACTATGCTTTATGCGTTATGCGTTATGGGTTATCCGTTATGCGTCATGCGTTATCCGTTATGCGTTATGCGTTATCCGTTATGGGTTATCCGTTATGCGTTACGCGTTATGCGTTATGCGTTATGCGTTATGCGTTATGCGTTATGCGTCATGCGTCATGCGTCATGCGTTATGCGTTATGCGTTATGCGTTATGCGTTATGCGTTATGCGTTATGCGTTATGCGTTATGCGTTATGCGTTATGCGTTATGCGTTATGCGTTATGCGTTATGCGTTATGCGTTATGCGTTATGCGTTATGCGTTAAGCATTATGACTTTTTCATTGAGCGTTATGCGTTATGACTTTTCCATTGAGCGTTATGCGTTATTCGTTATGGGTTATGCGTTATGCGTTATGGGTTATGCGTTATGCGTTATGCGTTATGCGTTATGCGTTCTGCGTTATGCGTTATGCATTATGCGTTATGCGTTATCCGTTATGCGTTATGCGTTATGCGTTATGCGTTATGCGATATGCGTCATGCGTTAAGCGTTATGCGTTATGCATTATGCGTTATCCGTTATGCGTTATGCGTTATGCGTAATGCGTTATGAGTAATGTGTCATGCGTTATGCGTTATGCGTTATGCGTTATGCGTTATGCGTTATGCGTTATGCGTTATGCGTTATGCGTTATGCGTTATGCGTTATGCGTTATGCGTTACGCGTTACGCGTTACGCGTTACGCGTTATGCGTTATGCGTTATGCGTTATGCGTTATGCGTTATGCGTTATGCGTTATGCGTTATGCGTTATCCGTTATGCGTTACGCGTTATGCGTTATGCGTTATGCGTTATGCGTTATGCGTTATGCGTTATGCGTTATGCGTTATGCGTTATGCGTTATGCGTTATGGGTTATCCGTTATGCGTCATGCGTTATCCGTTATGCGTTATGCGTTATGCGTTATCCGTTATGGGTTATCCGTTATGCGTTACGCGTTATGCGTTATGCGTTATGCGTTATGCGTTATGCGTTATGCGTCATGCGTCATGCGTTATGCGTTATGCGTTATGCGTTATGCGTTATGCGTTATGGGTTATGCGTTATGCGTTATGCGTTATGCGTTATGCGTTCTGCGTTATGCGTTATGCATTATGCGTTATGCGTTATCCGTTATGCGTTATGCGTTATGCGTTATGCGTTATGCGATATGCGTCATGCGTTAAGCGTTATGCGTTATGCATTATGCGTTATCCGTTATGCGTTATGCGTTATGCGTAATGCGTTATGAGTAATGTGTCATGCGTTATGCGTTATACGTTATGCGTTATGCGTTATGCGTTATGCGTTATGCGTTATGCGTTATGCGTTATGCGTTATGCGTTATGCGTTATGCGTTATGCGTTACGCGTTACGCGTTACGCGTTACGCGTTATGCGTTATGCGTTATGCGTTATGCGTTATGCGTTATGCGTTATGCGTTATGCGTTATGCGTTATCCGTTATGCGTTACGCGTTATGCGTTATGCGTTATGCGTTATGCGTTATGCGTTATGCGTTATGCGTTATGCGTTATGCGTTATGCGTTATGCGTTATGCGTTATGCGTTATGCGTTATGCGTTATGCGTTATGCGTTATGCGTTATGCGTTATGCGTTATGCGTTATGCGTTATGCGTTATGCGTTATGCGTTATGCGTTATGCGTTATGCGTTATGCGTTATGCGTTATGCGTTATGCGTTATGCGTTATGCGTTATGCGTTATGCGTTATGCGTTATGCGTTATGCGTTATGCGTTATGCGTTATGCGTTATGCGTTATGCGTTATGCGTTATGCGTTATGCGTTATGCGTTATGCGTTATGCGTTATGCGTTATGCGTTATGACTTTTTCATTGAGCGTTATGCGTTATGCGTAATGCGTTATGCATTATGCATTATGCGTTATGCGTTATGCGTAATGCGTTATGAGTAATGTGTCATGCGTTATGCGTTATGGACTATGCTTTATGCGTTATGCGTTATGGGTTATCCGTTATGCGTCATGCGTTATCCGTTATGCGTTATGCGTTATGCGTTATCCGTTATGGGTTATCCGTTATGCGTTACGCGTTATGCGTTATGCGTTATGCGTTATGCGTTATGCGTTATGCGTCATGCGTCATGCGTTATGCGTTATGCGTTATGCGTTATGCGTTATGCGTTATGCGTTATGCGTTATGCGTTATGCGTTATGCGTTATGCGTTATGCGTTATGCGTTATGCGTTATTCGTTATGCGTTATGCGTTATGCGTTATGCGTTATGCGTTATGCGTTATGCGTTATGCGTTATGCGTTATGCGTTATGCGTTATGCGTTATGCGTTATGCGTTATGCGTTATGCGTTATGGGTTATGCGTTATGCGTTATGCGTTATGCGTTATGCGTTATGCGTTATGCGTTATGCGTTATGCGTTATGCGTTATGCGTTATGCGTTATGCGTTATGCGTTATGCGTTATGCGTTATGCGTTATGCGTTATGCGTTATGCGTTATGCGTTATGCGTTATGCGTTATGCGTTATGCGTTATGCGTTATGCGTTATGCGTTATGCGTTATGCGTTATGCGTTATGCGTTATGCGTTATGCGTTATGCGTTATGCGTTATGCGTTATGCGTTATGCGTTATGCGTTATGCGTTATGCGTTATGCGTTATGCGTTATGCGTTATGCGTTATGCGTTATGCGTTATGCGTTATGCGTTATGCGTTATGCGTTATGCGTTATGCGTTATGCGTTATGCGTTATGCGTTATGCGTTATGCGTTATGCGTTATGCGTTATGCGTTATGGGTTATGCGTTATGCGTTATGCGTTATGCGTTATGCGTTATGGGTTATGCGTTATGCGTTATGCGTTAAGCATTAAGCATTATGACTTTTTCATTGAGCGTTATGCGTTATGACTTTTCCATTGAGCGTTATGCGTTATTCGTTATGGGTTATGCGTTATGCGTTATGGGTTATGCGTTATGCGTTATGCGTTATGCGTTATGCGTTATGCGTAATGCGTTATGCGTTATGAGTTATGCATTATGCGTTATGCGTTATCCGTTATGCGTTATGCGTTATGCGTTATGCGATATGCGTCATGCGTTAAGCGTTATGCGTTATGCGTTATGCATTATGCGTTATGCGTTATCCGTTATGCGTTATGCGTTATGCGTTATGCGTTATGTGTTATGCGTTATGCGTTAAGCGTTATACGTTATGCGTTATGCGTTATGTGTTATGCGTTATGCGTTATGTGTTATGCGTTGTGCTTTACGGGTTATGCGATATGCGTTATGCGTTATGACTTTTTCATTGAACGTTATGCGTTATGCGATATGCGTTATGCGTTATGCGTTATGCGTTATGCGTTATGCGTTATGCGTTATGCGTTATGCGTTATGCGTTATGCGTTATGCGTTATGCGTTATGCGTTATGCGTTATGCGTTATGCGTTAAGCATTATGACTTTTTCATTGAGCGTTATGCGTTATGACTTTTCCATTGAGCGTTATGCGTTATTCGTTATGGGTTATGCGTTATGCGTTATGGGTTATGCGTTATGCGTTATGCGTTATGCGTTATGCGTTATGCGTTATGCGTTATGCGTTATGCGTTATGCGTTATGCGTTATGCATTATGCGTTATGCGTTATCCGTTATGCGTTATGCGCTATGCGTTATGCGATATGCGTCATGCGTTAAGCGTTATGCGTTATGCATTATGCGTTATCCGTTATGCGTTATGCGTTATGCGTAATGCGTTATGAGTAATGTGTCATGCGTTATGCGTTATGCGTTATTCGTTAAGCGTTATGCTTTATGCGTTATGCGTTATGCGTTATGCGTTATGCGTTATGCGTTATGCGTTATCCGTTATGACTTTTTCATTGAGCGTTATGCGTTATGCGTAATGCGTTATGCATTATGCGTTATGCGTTATGCGTAATGCGTTATGAGTAATGTGTCATGCGTTATGCGTTATGCGTTATGCGTTATGCGTTATGCGTTATGCGTTATGCGTTATGCGTTATGCGTTATGCGTTATGCGTTATGCGTTATGCGTTATGCGTTATGACTTTTTCATTGAGCGTTATGCGTTATGCGTAATGCGTTATGCATTATGCGTTATGCGTTATGCGTAATGCGTTATGAGTAATGTGTCATGCGTTATGCGTTATGGACTATGCTTTATGCGTTATGCGTTATGGGTTATCCGTTATGCGTCATGTGTCATGCGTTATGCGTTATGCGTTATGCGTTATGCGTTATGCGTTATGCGTTATGCGTTATGCGTTATGCGTTATGCGTTATGCGTTATGCGTTATGCGTTATGCGTTACGCGTTACGCGTTACGCGTTACGCGTTATGCGTTATGCGTTATGCGTTATGCGTTATGCGTTATGCGTTATGCGTTATGCGTTATGCGTTATCCGTTATGCGTTACGCGTTATGCGTTATGCGTTATGCGTTATGCGTTATGCGTTATGCGTTATGCGTTATGCGTTATGCGTTATGCGTTATGCGTTATGCGTTATGCGTTATGCGTTATGCGTTATGCGTTATGCGTTATGCGTTATGCGTTATGCGTTATGCGTTATGCGTTATGCGTTATGCGTTATGCGTTATGCGTTATGCGTTATGCGTTATGCGTTATGCGTTATGCGTTATGCGTTATGCGTTATGCGTTATGCGTTATGCGTTATGCGTTATGCGTTATGCGTTATGCGTTATGCGTTATGCGTTATGCGTTATGCGTTATGCGTTATGCGTTATGCGTTATGCGTTATGCGTTATGCGTTATGACTTTTTCATTGAGCGTTATGCGTTATGCGTAATGCGTTATGCATTATGCATTATGCGTTATGCGTTATGCGTAATGCGTTATGAGTAATGTGTCATGCGTTATGCGTTATGGACTATGCTTTATGCGTTATGCGTTATGGGTTATCCGTTATGCGTCATGCGTTATCCGTTATGCGTTATGCGTTATGCGTTATCCGTTATGGGTTATCCGTTATGCGTTACGCGTTATGCGTTATGCGTTATGCGTTATGCGTTATGCGTTATGCGTCATGCGTCATGCGTTATGCGTTATGCGTTATGCGTTATGCGTTATGCGTTATGGGTTATGCGTTATGCGTTATGCGTTATGCGTTATGCGTTCTGCGTTATGCGTTATGCATTATGCGTTATGCGTTATCCGTTATGCGTTATGCGTTATGCGTTATGCGTTATGCGTTATGCGTAATGCGTTATGAGTAATGTGTCATGCGTTATGCGTTATGGACTATGCTTTATGCGTTATGCGTTATGGGTTATCCGTTATGCGTCATGCGTTATCCGTTATGCGTTATGCGTTATGCGTTATCCGTTATGGGTTATCCGTTATGCGTTACGCGTTATGCGTTATGCGTTATGCGTTATGCGTTATGCGTTATGCGTCATGCGTCATGCGTTATGCGTTATGCGTTATGCGTTATGCGTTATGCGTTATGGGTTATGCGTTATGCGTTATGCGTTATGCGTTATGCGTTATGCGTTATGCGTTATGCGTTATGCGTTATGCGTTATGCGTTATGCGTTATGCGTTATGCGTTATGCGTTATGCGTTATGCGTTAAGCATTATGACTTTTTCATTGAGCGTTATGCGTTATGACTTTTCCATTGAGCGTTATGCGTTATTCGTTATGGGTTATGCGTTATGCGTTATGGGTTATGCGTTATGCGTTATGCGTTATGCGTTATGCGTTCTGCGTTATGCGTTATGCATTATGCGTTATGCGTTATCCGTTATGCGTTATGCGTTATGCGTTATGCGTTATGCGATATGCGTCATGCGTTAAGCGTTATGCGTTATGCATTATGCGTTATCCGTTATGCGTTATGCGTTATGCGTTATGCGTTATGCGTCATGCGTCATGCGTCATGCGTTATGCGTTATGCGTTATGCGTTATGCGTTATGCGTTATGCGTTATGCGTTATGCGTTATGCGTTATGCGTTATGCGTTATGCGTTATGCGTTATGCGTTATGCGTTATGCGTTATGCGTTATGCGTTAAGCATTATGACTTTTTCATTGAGCGTTATGCGTTATGACTTTTCCATTGAGCGTTATGCGTTATTCGTTATGGGTTATGCGTTATGCGTTATGGGTTATGCGTTATGCGTTATGCGTTATGCGTTATGCGTTCTGCGTTATGCGTTATGCATTATGCGTTATGCGTTATCCGTTATGCGTTATGCGTTATGCGTTATGCGTTATGCGATATGCGTCATGCGTTAAGCGTTATGCGTTATGCATTATGCGTTATCCGTTATGCGTTATGCGTTATGCGTAATGCGTTATGAGTAATGTGTCATGCGTTATGCGTTATGCGTTATGCGTTATGCGTTATGCGTTATGCGTTATGCGTTATGCGTTATGCGTTATGCGTTATGCGTTATGCGTTATGCGTTATGCGTTACGCGTTACGCGTTACGCGTTACGCGTTATGCGTTATGCGTTATGCGTTATGCGTTATGCGTTATGCGTTATGCGTTATGCGTTATGCGTTATCCGTTATGCGTTACGCGTTATGCGTTATGCGTTATGCGTTATGCGTTATGCGTTATGCGTTATGCGTTATGCGTTATGCGTTATGCGTTATGCGTTATGCGTTATGCGTTATGCGTTATGCGTTATGCGTTATGCGTTATGCGTTATGCGTTATGCGTTATGCGTTATGCGTTATGCGTTATGCGTTATGCGTTATGCGTTATGCGTTATGCGTTATGCGTTATGCGTTATGCGTTATGCGTTATGCGTTATGCGTTATGCGTTATGCGTTATGCGTTATGCGTTATGCGTTATGCGTTATGCGTTATGCGTTATGCGTTATGCGTTATGCGTTATGCGTTATGCGTTATGCGTTATGCGTTATGCGTTATGCGTTATGCGTTATGCGTTATGCGTTATGACTTTTTCATTGAGCGTTATGCGTTATGCGTAATGCGTTATGCATTATGCATTATGCGTTATGCGTTATGCGTAATGCGTTATGAGTAATGTGTCATGCGTTATGCGTTATGGACTATGCTTTATGCGTTATGCGTTATGGGTTATCCGTTATGCGTCATGCGTTATCCGTTATGCGTTATGCGTTATGCGTTATCCGTTATGGGTTATCCGTTATGCGTTACGCGTTATGCGTTATGCGTTATGCGTTATGCGTTATGCGTTATGCGTCATGCGTCATGCGTTATGCGTTATGCGTTATGCGTTATGCGTTATGCGTTATGGGTTATGCGTTATGCGTTATGCGTTATGCGTTATGCGTTCTGCGTTATGCGTTATGCATTATGCGTTATGCGTTATCCGTTATGCGTTATGCGTTATGCGTTATGCGTTATGCGATATGCGTCATGCGTTAAGCGTTATGCGTTATGCATTATGCGTTATCCGTTATGCGTTATGCGTTATGCGTTATGACTTTTCCATTGAGCGTTATGCGTTATTCGTTATGGGTTATGCGTTATGCGTTATGGGTTATGCGTTATGCGTTATGCGTTATGCGTTATGCGTTCTGCGTTATGCGTTATGCATTATGCGTTATGCGTTATCCGTTATGCGTTATGCGTTATGCGTTATCCGTTATGCGTCATGCGTTATCCGTTATGCGTTATGCGTTATGCGTTATCCGTTATGGGTTATCCGTTATGCGTTACGCGTTATGCGTTATGCGTTATGCGTTATGCGTTATGCGTTATGCGTCATGCGTCATGCGTTATGCGTTATGCGTTATGCGTTATGCGTTATGCGTTATGGGTTATGCGTTATGCGTTATGCGTTATGCGTTATGCGTTCTGCGTTATGCGTTATGCATTATGCGTTATGCGTTATCCGTTATGCGTTATGCGTTATGCGTTATGCGTTATGCGATATGCGTCATGCGTTAAGCGTTATGCGTTATGCATTATGCGTTATCCGTTATGCGTTATGCGTTATGCGTAATGCGTTATGAGTAATGTGTCATGCGTTATGCGTTATACGTTATGCGTTATGCGTTATGCGTTATGCGTTATGCGTTATGCGTTATGCGTTATGCGTTATGCGTTATGCGTTATGCGTTATGCGTTACGCGTTACGCGTTACGCGTTACGCGTTATGCGTTATG
Organism: Lasioglossum baleicum; assembly: GCF_051020765.1. Classification (NCBI taxonomy): domain Eukaryota; kingdom Metazoa; phylum Arthropoda; class Insecta; order Hymenoptera; family Halictidae; genus Lasioglossum; species Lasioglossum baleicum. The sequence goes on from NW_027469525.1 coordinate 97,372, forward strand.
CGTTATGCGTTATGCGTTATGCGTTATGCGTTATGCGTTATGCGTTATGCGTTATCCGTTATGCGTTACGCGTTATGCGTTATGCGTTATGCGTTATGCGTTATGCGTTATGCGTTATGCGTTATGCGTTATGCGTTATGCGTTATGCGTTATGCGTTATGCGTTATGCGTTATGCGTTATGCGTTATGCGTTATGCGTTATGCGTTATGCGTTATGCGTTATGCGTTATGCGTTATGCGTTATGCGTTATGCGTTATGCGTTATGCGTTATGCGTTATGCGTTATGCGTTATGCGTTATGCGTTATGCGTTATGCGTTATGCGTTATGCGTTATGCGTTATGCGTTATGCGTTATGCGTTATGCGTTATGCGTTATGCGTTATGCGTTATGCGTTATGCGTTATGCGTTATGCGTTATGCGTTATGCGTTATGCGTTATGCGTTATGACTTTTTCATTGAGCGTTATGCGTTATGCGTAATGCGTTATGCATTATGCATTATGCGTTATGCGTTATGCGTAATGCGTTATGAGTAATGTGTCATGCGTTATGCGTTATGGACTATGCTTTATGCGTTATGCGTTATGGGTTATCCGTTATGCGTCATGCGTTATCCGTTATGCGTTATGCGTTATGCGTTATCCGTTATGGGTTATCCGTTATGCGTTACGCGTTATGCGTTATGCGTTATGCGTTATGCGTTATGCGTTATGCGTCATGCGTCATGCGTTATGCGTTATGCGTTATGCGTTATGCGTTATGCGTTATGCGTTATGCGTTATGCGTTATGCGTTATGCGTTATGCGTTATGCGTTATGCGTTATGCGTTATTCGTTATGCGTTATGCGTTATGCGTTATGCGTTATGCGTTATGCGTTATGCGTTATGCGTTATGCGTTATGCGTTATGCGTTATGCGTTATGCGTTATGCGTTATGCGTTATGCGTTATGGGTTATGCGTTATGCGTTATGCGTTATGCGTTATGCGTTATGCGTTATGCGTTATGCGTTATGCGTTATGCGTTATGCGTTATGCGTTATGCGTTATGCGTTATGCGTTATGCGTTATGCGTTATGCGTTATGCGTTATGCGTTATGCGTTATGCGTTATGCGTTATGCGTTATGCGTTATGCGTTATGCGTTATGCGTTATGCGTTATGCGTTATGCGTTATGCGTTATGCGTTATGCGTTATGCGTTATGCGTTATGCGTTATGCGTTATGCGTTATGCGTTATGCGTTATGCGTTATGCGTTATGCGTTATGCGTTATGCGTTATGCGTTATGCGTTATGCGTTATGCGTTATGCGTTATGCGTTATGCGTTATGCGTTATGCGTTATGCGTTATGCGTTATGCGTTATGCGTTATGCGTTATGCGTTATGCGTTATGCGTTATGCGTTATGGGTTATGCGTTATGCGTTATGCGTTATGCGTTATGCGTTATGGGTTATGCGTTATGCGTTATGCGTTAAGCATTAAGCATTATGACTTTTTCATTGAGCGTTATGCGTTATGACTTTTCCATTGAGCGTTATGCGTTATTCGTTATGGGTTATGCGTTATGCGTTATGGGTTATGCGTTATGCGTTATGCGTTATGCGTTATGCGTTATGCGTAATGCGTTATGCGTTATGAGTTATGCATTATGCGTTATGCGTTATCCGTTATGCGTTATGCGTTATGCGTTATGCGATATGCGTCATGCGTTAAGCGTTATGCGTTATGCGTTATGCATTATGCGTTATGCGTTATCCGTTATGCGTTATGCGTTATGCGTTATGCGTTATGTGTTATGCGTTATGCGTTAAGCGTTATACGTTATGCGTTATGCGTTATGTGTTATGCGTTATGCGTTATGTGTTATGCGTTGTGCTTTACGGGTTATGCGATATGCGTTATGCGTTATGACTTTTTCATTGAACGTTATGCGTTATGCGATATGCGTTATGCGTTATGCGTTATGCGTTATGCGTTATGCGTTATGCGTTATGCGTTATGCGTTATGCGTTATGCGTTATGCGTTATGCGTTATGCGTTATGCGTTATGCGTTATGCGTTAAGCATTATGACTTTTTCATTGAGCGTTATGCGTTATGACTTTTCCATTGAGCGTTATGCGTTATTCGTTATGGGTTATGCGTTATGCGTTATGGGTTATGCGTTATGCGTTATGCGTTATGCGTTATGCGTTATGCGTTATGCGTTATGCGTTATGCGTTATGCGTTATGCGTTATGCATTATGCGTTATGCGTTATCCGTTATGCGTTATGCGCTATGCGTTATGCGATATGCGTCATGCGTTAAGCGTTATGCGTTATGCATTATGCGTTATCCGTTATGCGTTATGCGTTATGCGTAATGCGTTATGAGTAATGTGTCATGCGTTATGCGTTATGCGTTATTCGTTAAGCGTTATGCTTTATGCGTTATGCGTTATGCGTTATGCGTTATGCGTTATGCGTTATGCGTTATCCGTTATGACTTTTTCATTGAGCGTTATGCGTTATGCGTAATGCGTTATGCATTATGCGTTATGCGTTATGCGTAATGCGTTATGAGTAATGTGTCATGCGTTATGCGTTATGCGTTATGCGTTATGCGTTATGCGTTATGCGTTATGCGTTATGCGTTATGCGTTATGCGTTATGCGTTATGACTTTTTCATTGAGCGTTATGCGTTATGCGTAATGCGTTATGCATTATGCGTTATGCGTTATGCGTAATGCGTTATGAGTAATGTGTCATGCGTTATGCGTTATGGACTATGCTTTATGCGTTATGCGTTATGGGTTATCCGTTATGCGTCATGTGTCATGCGTTATGCGTTATGCGTTATGCGTTATGCGTTATGCGTTATGCGTTATGCGTTATGCGTTATGCGTTATGCGTTATGCGTTATGCGTTATGCGTTATGCGTTACGCGTTACGCGTTACGCGTTACGCGTTATGCGTTATGCGTTATGCGTTATGCGTTATGCGTTATGCGTTATGCGTTATGCGTTATGCGTTATCCGTTATGCGTTACGCGTTATGCGTTATGCGTTATGCGTTATGCGTTATGCGTTATGCGTTATGCGTTATGCGTTATGCGTTATGCGTTATGCGTTATGCGTTATGCGTTATGCGTTATGCGTTATGCGTTATGCGTTATGCGTTATGCGTTATGCGTTATGCGTTATGCGTTATGCGTTATGCGTTATGCGTTATGCGTTATGCGTTATGCGTTATGCGTTATGCGTTATGCGTTATGCGTTATGCGTTATGCGTTATGCGTTATGCGTTATGCGTTATGCGTTATGCGTTATGCGTTATGCGTTATGCGTTATGCGTTATGCGTTATGCGTTATGCGTTATGCGTTATGCGTTATGCGTTATGCGTTATGCGTTATGCGTTATGACTTTTTCATTGAGCGTTATGCGTTATGCGTAATGCGTTATGCATTATGCATTATGCGTTATGCGTTATGCGTAATGCGTTATGAGTAATGTGTCATGCGTTATGCGTTATGGACTATGCTTTATGCGTTATGCGTTATGGGTTATCCGTTATGCGTCATGCGTTATCCGTTATGCGTTATGCGTTATGCGTTATCCGTTATGGGTTATCCGTTATGCGTTACGCGTTATGCGTTATGCGTTATGCGTTATGCGTTATGCGTTATGCGTCATGCGTCATGCGTTATGCGTTATGCGTTATGCGTTATGCGTTATGCGTTATGGGTTATGCGTTATGCGTTATGCGTTATGCGTTATGCGTTCTGCGTTATGCGTTATGCATTATGCGTTATGCGTTATCCGTTATGCGTTATGCGTTATGCGTTATGCGTTATGCGTTATGCGTAATGCGTTATGAGTAATGTGTCATGCGTTATGCGTTATGGACTATGCTTTATGCGTTATGCGTTATGGGTTATCCGTTATGCGTCATGCGTTATCCGTTATGCGTTATGCGTTATGCGTTATCCGTTATGGGTTATCCGTTATGCGTTACGCGTTATGCGTTATGCGTTATGCGTTATGCGTTATGCGTTATGCGTCATGCGTCATGCGTTATGCGTTATGCGTTATGCGTTATGCGTTATGCGTTATGGGTTATGCGTTATGCGTTATGCGTTATGCGTTATGCGTTATGCGTTATGCGTTATGCGTTATGCGTTATGCGTTATGCGTTATGCGTTATGCGTTATGCGTTATGCGTTATGCGTTATGCGTTATGCGTTAAGCATTATGACTTTTTCATTGAGCGTTATGCGTTATGACTTTTCCATTGAGCGTTATGCGTTATTCGTTATGGGTTATGCGTTATGCGTTATGGGTTATGCGTTATGCGTTATGCGTTATGCGTTATGCGTTCTGCGTTATGCGTTATGCATTATGCGTTATGCGTTATCCGTTATGCGTTATGCGTTATGCGTTATGCGTTATGCGATATGCGTCATGCGTTAAGCGTTATGCGTTATGCATTATGCGTTATCCGTTATGCGTTATGCGTTATGCGTTATGCGTTATGCGTCATGCGTCATGCGTCATGCGTTATGCGTTATGCGTTATGCGTTATGCGTTATGCGTTATGCGTTATGCGTTATGCGTTATGCGTTATGCGTTATGCGTTATGCGTTATGCGTTATGCGTTATGCGTTATGCGTTATGCGTTAAGCATTATGACTTTTTCATTGAGCGTTATGCGTTATGACTTTTCCATTGAGCGTTATGCGTTATTCGTTATGGGTTATGCGTTATGCGTTATGGGTTATGCGTTATGCGTTATGCGTTATGCGTTATGCGTTCTGCGTTATGCGTTATGCATTATGCGTTATGCGTTATCCGTTATGCGTTATGCGTTATGCGTTATGCGTTATGCGATATGCGTCATGCGTTAAGCGTTATGCGTTATGCATTATGCGTTATCCGTTATGCGTTATGCGTTATGCGTAATGCGTTATGAGTAATGTGTCATGCGTTATGCGTTATGCGTTATGCGTTATGCGTTATGCGTTATGCGTTATGCGTTATGCGTTATGCGTTATGCGTTATGCGTTATGCGTTATGCGTTACGCGTTACGCGTTACGCGTTACGCGTTATGCGTTATGCGTTATGCGTTATGCGTTATGCGTTATGCGTTATGCGTTATGCGTTATGCGTTATCCGTTATGCGTTACGCGTTATGCGTTATGCGTTATGCGTTATGCGTTATGCGTTATGCGTTATGCGTTATGCGTTATGCGTTATGCGTTATGCGTTATGCGTTATGCGTTATGCGTTATGCGTTATGCGTTATGCGTTATGCGTTATGCGTTATGCGTTATGCGTTATGCGTTATGCGTTATGCGTTATGCGTTATGCGTTATGCGTTATGCGTTATGCGTTATGCGTTATGCGTTATGCGTTATGCGTTATGCGTTATGCGTTATGCGTTATGCGTTATGCGTTATGCGTTATGCGTTATGCGTTATGCGTTATGCGTTATGCGTTATGCGTTATGCGTTATGCGTTATGCGTTATGCGTTATGCGTTATGACTTTTTCATTGAGCGTTATGCGTTATGCGTAATGCGTTATGCATTATGCATTATGCGTTATGCGTTATGCGTAATGCGTTATGAGTAATGTGTCATGCGTTATGCGTTATGGACTATGCTTTATGCGTTATGCGTTATGGGTTATCCGTTATGCGTCATGCGTTATCCGTTATGCGTTATGCGTTATGCGTTATCCGTTATGGGTTATCCGTTATGCGTTACGCGTTATGCGTTATGCGTTATGCGTTATGCGTTATGCGTTATGCGTCATGCGTCATGCGTTATGCGTTATGCGTTATGCGTTATGCGTTATGCGTTATGGGTTATGCGTTATGCGTTATGCGTTATGCGTTATGCGTTCTGCGTTATGCGTTATGCATTATGCGTTATGCGTTATCCGTTATGCGTTATGCGTTATGCGTTATGCGTTATGCGATATGCGTCATGCGTTAAGCGTTATGCGTTATGCATTATGCGTTATCCGTTATGCGTTATGCGTTATGCGTAATGCGTTATGAGTAATGTGTCATGCGTTATGCGTTATGCGTTATGCGTTATGCGTTATGCGTTATGCGTTATGCGTTATGCGTTATGCGTTATGCGTTATGCGTTATGCGTTATGCGTTATGCGTTACGCGTTACGCGTTACGCGTTACGCGTTATGCGTTATGCGTTATGCGTTATGCGTTATGCGTTATGCGTTATGCGTTATCCGTTATGCGTTACGCGTTATGCGTTATGCGTTATGCGTTATGCGTTATGCGTTATGCGTTATGCGTTATGCGTTATGCGTTATGCGTTATGCGTTATGCGTTATGCGTTATGCGTTATGCGTTATGCGTTATGCGTTATGCGTTATGCGTTATGCGTTATGCGTTATGCGTTATGCGTTATGCGTTATGCGTTATGCGTTATGCGTTATGCGTTATGCGTTATGCGTTATGCGTTATGCGTTATGCGTTATGCGTTATGCGTTATGCGTTATGCGTTATGCGTTATGCGTTATGCGTTATGCGTTATGCGTTATGCGTTATGCGTTATGCGTTATGCGTTATGCGTTATGCGTTATGCGTTATGCGTTATGCGTTATGCGTTATGCGTTATGCGTTATGCGTTATGCGTTATGCGTTATGCGTTATGCGTTATGCGTTATGCGTTATGCGTTATGCGTTATGCGTTATGCGTTATGCGTTATGCGTTATGCGTTATGCGTTATGCGTTATGCGTTATGCGTTATGCGTTATGCGTTATGCGTTATGCGTTATGCGTTATGCGTTATGCGTTATGCGTTATGCGTTATGCGTTATGCGTTATGCGTTATGCGTTATGCGTTATGCGTTATGCGTTATGCGTTATGCGTTATGCGTTATGCGTTATGCGTTATGCGTTATGCGTTATGCGTTATGCGTAATGCGTTATGAGTAATGTGTCATGCGTTATGCGTTATGCGTTATTCGTTAAGCGTTATGCTTTATGCGTTATGCGTTATGCGTTATGCGTTATGCGTTATGCGATATGCGTCATGCGTTAAGCGTTATGCGTTATGCATTATGCGTTATCCGTTATGCGTTATGCGTTATGCGTAATGCGTTATGAGTAATGTGTCATGCGTTATGCGTTATGCGTTATTCGTTAAGCGTTATGCTTTATGCGTTATGCGTTATGCGTTATGCGTTATGCGTTATGCGTTATGCGTTATGCGTCATGCGTCATGCGTAATGCGTTATGCGTTATGCGTTATGCGTTATGCGTTATGCGTTATGCGTTATGCGTTATGCGTTATGCGTTATGCGTTATGCGTTATGCGTTATGCGTTATGCGTTATGCGTTATGCGTTATGCGTTATGCGTTATGCGTTATGCGTTATGCGTTATGCGTTATGCGTTATGCGTTATGCGTTATGCGTTATGCGTTATGCGTTATGCGTTATGCGTTATGCGTTATGCGTTATGCGTTATGCGTTATGCGTTATGCGTTATGCGTTATGCGTTATGCGTTATGCGTTATGCGTTATGCGTTATGCGTTATGCGTTATGCGTTATGCGTTATGCGTTATGCGTTATGCGTTATGCGTTATGCGTTATGCGTTATGCGTTATGCGTTATGCGTTATGCGTTATGCGTTATGCGTTATGGGTTATGCGTTATGCGTTATGCGTTATGCGTTATGCGTTATGCGTTATGCGTTATGCGTTATGCGTTATGCGTTATGCGTTATGCGTTATGGGTTATGCGTTATGCGTTATGCGTTAAGCATTAAGCATTATGACTTTTTCATTGAGCGTTATGCGTTATGACTTTTCCATTGAGCGTTATGCGTTATGCGTTATGCGTTATGCGTTATGCGTTATGCGTTATGCGTTATGCGTTATGCGTTATGCGTTATGCGTTATGCGTTATGCGTTATGCGTTATGCGTTATGCGTTATTCGTTATGCGTTATGCGTTATGCGTTATGCGTTATGCGTTATGCGATGTGCGTTATGCGTTATGCGTTATGCGTTATGCGTTATGCGTTATGCGTTATGCGTTATGCGTTATGCGTTATGCGTTATGCGTTATGCGTTATGCGTTATGCGTTATGCGTTATGCGTTATGCGTTATGCGTTATGCGTTATGCGTTATGCGTTAAGCATTATGACTTTTTCATTGAGCGTTATGCGTTATGACTTTTCCATTGAGCGTTATGCGTTATTCGTTATGGGTTATGCGTTATGCGTTATGGGTTATGCGTTATGCGTTATGCGTTATGCGTTATGCGTTATGCGTTATGCGTTATGCGTTATGCGTTATGCGTTATGCGTTATGCGTTATGCGTTATGCGTTATGCGTTATGCGTTATGCGTTATGCGTTATGCGTTATGCGTTATGCGTTATGCGTTATGCGTTATGCGTTATGCGTTATGCGTTATGCGTTATGCGTTATGCGTTATGCGTTATGCGTTATGCGTTATGCGTTATGCGTTATGCGTTATGCGTTATGCGTTATGCGTTATGCGTTATGCGTTATGCGTTATGCGTTATGCGTTATGCGTTATGCGTTATGCGTTATGCGTTATGCGTTATGCGTTATGCGTTATGCGTTATGCGTTATGCGTTATGCGTTATGCGTTATGCGTTATGCGTTATGCGTTATGCGTTATGCGTTATGCGTTATGCGTTATGCGTTATGCGTTATGCGTTATGCGTTATGCGTTATGCGTTATGCGTTATGCGTTATGCGTTATGCGTTATGCGTTATGCGTTATGCGTTATGCGTTATGCGTTATGCGTTATGCGTTATGCGTTATGCGTTATGCGTTATGCGTTATGGGTTATGCGTTATGCGTTATGCGTTATGCGTTATGCGTTATGCGTTATGCGTTATGCGTTATGCGTTATGCGTTATGCGTTATGGGTTATGCGTTATGCGTTATGCGTTAAGCATTAAGCATTATGACTTTTTCATTGAGCGTTATGCGTTATGACTTTTCCATTGAGCGTTATGCGTTATTCGTTATGGGTTATGCGTTATGCGTTATGGGTTATGCGTTATGCGTTATGCGTTATGCGTTATGCGTTATGCGTTATGCGTTATGCGTTATGCGTTATGCGTTATCCGTTATGCGTTATGCGTTATGCGTTATGCGATATGCGTCATGCGTTAAGCATTATGCGTTATGCATTATGCGTTATCCGTTATGCGTTATGCGTTATGCGTAATGCGTTATGAGTAATGTGTCATGCGTTATGCGTTATGCGTTATTCGTTAAGCGTTATGCGTTATTCGTTATGCGTTATGCGTTATGCGTTATGCGTTATGCGTTATGCGTTATGCGTTATGCGATATGCGTTATGCGTTATGCGTTATGCGTTATGCGTTACGCGTTATGCGTTACGCGTTATGCGTTATGCGTTATGCGTTATGCGTTATGCGTTATGCGTTATTCGTTATGCGTTATGCGTTATGCGTTATGCGTTATGCGTTATGCGTTATGCGATGTGCGTTATGCGTTATGCGTTATGCGTTATGCGTTATGCGTTATGCGTTATGCGTTATGCGTTATGCGTTATGCGTTATGCGTTATGCGTTATGCGTTATGCGTTATGCGTTATGCGTTATGCGTTATGCGTTAAGCATTATGACTTTTTCATTGAGCGTTATGCGTTATGACTTTTCCATTGAGCGTTATGCGTTATTCGTTATGGGTTATGCGTTATGCGTTATGGGTTATGCGTTATGCGTTATGCGTTATGCGTTATGCGTTATGCGTTATGCATTATGCGCTATGCGTTATCCGTTATGCGTTATGCGTTATGCGTTATGCGTTATGCGATATGCGTCATGCGTTAAGCGTTATGCGTTATGCATTATGCGTTATCCGTTATGCGTTATGCGTAATGCGTAATGCGTTATGAGTAATGTGTCATGCGTTATGCGTTATGCGTTATGCGTTATGCGTTATGCGTTATGCGTTATGCGTTATGCGTTATGCGTTATGCGTTATGCGTTATGCGTTATGCGTTATGCGTTATGCGTTATGCGTTATGCGTTATGCGTTACGCGTTACGCGTTATGCGTTATGCGTTATGCGTTATGCGTTATGCGTTATGCGTTATGCGTTATGCGTTATGTGTTATGCGTTATGCGTTAAGCGTTATACGTTATGCGTTATGCGTTATGCGTTATGTGTTATGCGTTATGCGTTATGTGTTATGCGTTGTGCTTTACGGGTTATGCGATATGCGTTATGCGTTATGACTTTTTCATTGCACGTTATGCGTTATGCGATATGCGTTATGCGTTATGCGTTATGCGTTATGCGTTATGCGTTATGCGTTATGCGTTATGCGTTATGCGTTATGCGTTATGCGTTATGCGTTATGCGTTATGCGTTATGCGTTATGCGTTATGCGTTATGCGTTATGCGTTATGCGTTATGCGTTATGCGTTATGCGTTACGCGTTATGCGTTATGCGTTATGCGTTATGCGTTATGCGTTATGCGTTATGCGTTATGCGTTATGCGTTATGCGTTATGCGTTATGCGTTATGCGTTATGCGTTATGCGTTATGCGTTATGACTTTTTCATTGAGCGTTATGCGTTATGACTTTTCCATTGAGCGTTATGCGTTATTCGTTATGGGTTATGCGTTATGCGTTATGGGTTATGCGTTATGCGTTATGCGTTATGCGTTATGCGTTATGCGTTATGCGTTATGCGTTATGCGTTATGCGTTATGCGTTATGCGTTATGCGTTATGCGTTATGCGTTATGCGTTATGCGTTATGCGTTATGCGTTATGCGTTATGCGTTATGCGTTATGCGTTATGCGTTATGCGTTATGCGTTATGCGTTATGCGTTATGCGTTATGCGTTATGCGTTATGCGTTATGCGTTATGCGTTATGCGTTATGCGTTATGCGTTATGCGTTATGCGTTATGCGTTATGCGTTATGCGTTATGCGTTATGCGTTATGCGTTATGCGTTATGCGTTATGCGTTATGCGTTATGCGTTATGCGTTATGCGTTATGCGTTATGCGTTATGCGTTATGCGTTATGCGTTATGCGTTATGCGTTATGCGTTATGCGTTATGCGTTATGCGTTATGCGTTATGCGTTATGCGTTATGCGTTATGCGTTATGTGTTATGCGTTGTGCTTTACGGGTTATGCGATATGCGTTATGCGTTATGACTTTTTCATTGAGCGTTATGCGTTATGCGTAATGCGTTATGCATTATGCGTTATGCGTTATGCGTAATGCGTTATGAGTAATGTGTCATGCGTTATGCGTTATGGACTATGCTTTATGCGTTATGCGTTATGGGTTATCCGTTATGCGTCATGCGTTATGCGTTATTCGTTATGCGTTATGCGTTATGCGTTATGCGTTATGCGTTATGCGTTATGCGTTATGCGATATGCGTTATGCGTTATGCGTTATGCGTTATGCGTTATGCGTTATGTGTTACGCGTTATGCGTTACGCGTTATGCGTTATGCGTTATGCGTTATGCGTTATGCGTTATGCGTTATTCGTTATGCGTTATGCGTTATGCGTTATGCGTTATGCGTTATGCGATGTGCGTTATGCGTTATGCGTTATGCGTTATGCGTTATGCGTTATGCGTTATGCGTTATGCGTTATGCGTTATGCGTTATGCGTTATGCGTTATGCGTTATGCGTTATGCGTTATGCGTTATGCGTTATGCGTTATGCGTTATGCGTTAAGCATTATGACTTTTTCATTGAGCGTTATGCGTTATGACTTTTCCATTGAGCGTTATGCGTTATTCGTTATGGGTTATGCGTTATGCGTTATGGGTTATGCGTTATGCGTTATGCATTATGCGTTATGCGTTATCCGTTATGCGTTATGCGTTATGCGTTATGCGATATGCGTCATGCGTTAAGCGTTATGCGTTATGCATTATGCGTTATCCGTTATGCGTTATGCGTTATGCGTAGTGCGTTATGAGTAATGTGTCATGCGTTATGCGTTATGCGTTATGCGTTATGCGTTATGCGTTACGCGTTATGCGTTACGCGTTATGCGTTATGCGTTATGCGTTATGCGTTATGCGTTATGCGTTATGCGTTATGCGTTATGCGTTATGCGTTATGCGTTATGCGTTATGCGTTATGCGTTATGCGTTATGCGTTATGCGTTATGCGTTATGCGTTATGCGTTATGCGTTATGCGTTATGCGTTATGCGTTATGCGTTATGCGTTATGCGTTATGCGTTATGCGTTATGCGTTATGCGTTATGCGTTAAGCGTTATGCGTTATGCGTTACGCGTTACGCGTTATGCGTTATGCGTTATGCGTTATGCGTTATGCGTTATGCGTTATGCGTTATGTGTTATGCGTTATGCGTAATGCGTTATGAGTAATGTGTCATGCGTTATGCGTTATGCGTTATGCGTTATGCATTATGCGTTATCCGTTATGCGTTATGCGTTATGGGTTATGCGTTATGCGTTATGCGTTATGCGTTATGCGTTATGCATTATGCGTTATGCGTTATCCGTTATGCGTTATGCGTTATGCGTTATGCGATATGCGTCATGCGTTAAGCGTTATGCGTTATGCATTATG
>NW_027469526.1:0-109913 GCF_051020765.1 Lasioglossum baleicum
GCATAACGCATAACGCATAACGCATAACGCATAACGCATAACGCATAACGCATAACGCATAACGCATAACGCATAACGCATAACGCATAACGCATAACGCATAACGCATAACGCATAACGCATAACGCATAACGCATAACGCATAACGCATAACGCATAACGCATAACGCATAACGCATAACGCATAACGCATAACGCATAACGCATAACGCATAACGCATAACGCATAACGCATAACGCATAACGCATAACGCATAACGCATAACGCATAACGCATAACGCATAACGCATAACGCATAACGCATAACGCATAACGCATGACGCATAACGCAGAACGCATAACGCATAACGCATGACGCATAACGCATAACGCATAACGCATAACGCATAACGCATAACGCATAACGCATAACGCATAACGCATAACGCATAACGCATAACGCATAACGCATAACGCATAACGCATAACGCATAACGCATAACGCATAACGCATAACGCATAACGCATAACGCATAACGCATAACGCATAACGCATAACGAATAACGCATATCGCATAACGTATAACGCTTAACGCATAACGCATAACGCATAACGCATAACGCATAACGCATAACGCATAACGTTCAATGAAAAAGTCATAACGCATAACGCATATCGCATAACCCGTAAAGCACAACGCATAAGACATAACGCATAACGCATAACACATAACGCATAACGCATAACGCATAACGCATAACGCATAACGCATAACGCATAACGCATAACGCATAACGCATAACGCATAACACATAACGCATAACGCATATCGCATAACGTATAACGCTTAACGCATAACGCATAACGCATAACGCATAACGCATAACGCATAACGCATAACGCATAACGCATAACGCATAACGCATAACGCATAACGCATAACGCATAACGCATAACGCATAACGCATAACGCATAACGCATAACACATAACGCATAACGCATATCGCATAGCGTATAACGCTTAACGCATAACGCATAACGCATAACGCGTAACGCGTAACGCATAACGCATAACGCATAACGCATAACGCATAACGCATAACGCATAACGCATAACGCATAACGCATAACGCATAACGCGTAACGCATAACGCATAACGCATAACGCATAACGCATAACGCATAACGCATAACGCATAACGCATAACGCATAACGCATAACGCATAACGCATAACGCATAACGCATAACGCATAACGCATAACGCATAACGCATAACGCATAACGCATAACGCATAACGCATAACGCATAACGCATAACGCATAACGCATAACGCATAACGCATAACGCATAACGCATAACGCATAACGCATAACGCATAACGCATAACGCATAACGCATAACGCATAACGCATAACGCATAACGCATAACGCATAACGCATAACGCATAACGCATTACGCATAACGAATAACGCATATCGCATAACGTATAACGCTTAACGCATAACGCATAACGCATAACGCATAACGCATAACGCATAACGCATAACGCATAACGCATAACGCATAACGCATAACGTTCAATGAAAAAGTCATAACGCATAACGCATATCGCATAACCCGTAAAGCACAACGCATAAGACATAACGCATAACGCATAACACATAACGCATAACGCATAACGCATAACGCATAACGCATAACGCATAACGCATAACGCATAACGCATAACGCATAACGCATAACGCATAACACATAACGCATAACGCATATCGCATAACGTATAACGCTTAACGCATAACGCATAACGCATAACGCATAACGCATAACGCATAACGCATTACGCATAACGCATAACGCATAACGCATAACGCATAACGCATAACGCATAACGCATAACGCATAACGCATAACGCATAACGCATAACGCATAACGCATAACGCATAACGCATAACGCATAACGCATAACGCATAACGCATAACGCATAACGCATAACGCATAACGCATAACGCATAACGCATAACGCATAACGCATGACGCATAACGCAGAACGCATAACGCATGACGCATGACGCATAACGCATAACGCATAACGCATAACGCATAACGCATAACGCATAACGCATAACGCATAACGCATAACGCATAACGCATAACGCATAACGCATAACGCATAACGCATAACGCATAACGCATAACGAATAACGCATAACGCATAACGCATAACGCATAACGCATAACGCATAACGCATAACGCATAACGCATAACGCATAACGCATAACGCATAACGCATAACGCATAACGCATAACGCATAACGCATAACGCATAACGCATAACGCATAACGCATAACGCATAACGCATAACGCATAACGCATAACGCATAACGCATAACGCATAACGCATAACGCATAACGCATAACGCATAACGCATAACGCATAACGCATAACGCATAACGCATAACGCATAACGCATAACGCATAACGCATAACGCATAACGCATAACGCATAACGCATAACGCATAACGCATAACGCATAACGCATAACGCATAATGCATAACGCATAACGCATAACGCATAACGCATAACGCATAACGCATGACGCATAACGCAGAACGCATAACGCATAACGCATGACGCATAACGCATAACGCATAACGCATAACGCATAACGCATAACGCATAACGCATAACGCATAACGCATAACGCATAACGCATAACGCATAACGCATAACGCATAACGCATAACGCATAACGCATAACGCATAACGCATAACGCATAACGCATAACGCATAACGCATAACGCATAACGCATAACGAATAACGCATATCGCATAACGTATAACGCTTAACGCATAACGCATAACGCATAACGCATAACGCATAACGCATAACGCATAACGCATAACGCATAACGCATAACGTTCAATGAAAAAGTCATAACGCATAACGCATATCGCATAACCCGTAAAGCACAACGCATAAGACATAACGCATAACGCATAACACATAACGCATAACGCATAACGCATAACGCATAACGCATAACGCATAACGCATAACGCATAACGCATAACACATAACGCATAACGCATATCGCATAACGTATAACGCTTAACGCATAACGCATAACGCATAACGCATAACGCATAACGCATAACGCATAACGCATAACGCATAACGCATAACGCATAACGCATAACGCATAACGCATAACGCATAACGCATAACGCATAACGCATAACGCATAACGCATAACGCATAACGCATAACGCATAACGCATAACGCATAACGCATAACGCATAACGCATAACGCATAACGCATAACGCATAACGCATAACGCATAACGCATAACGCATAACGCATAACGCATAACGCATAACGCATAACGCATAACGCATAACGCATAACGCATAACGCATAACGCATAACGCATAACGCATAACGCATAACGCATAACGCATAACGCATAACGCATAACGCATAACGCATAACGCATAACGCATAACGCATAACGCATAACGCATAACGCATAACGCATAACGCATAACGCATAACGCATAACGCATAACGCATAACGCATAACGCATAACGCATAACGCATAACGCATAACGCATAACGCATAACGCATAACGCATAACGCATGACGCATAACGCAGAACGCATAACGCATAACGCATGACGCATAACGCATAACGCATAACGCATAACGCATAACGCATAACGCATAACGCATAACGCATAACGCATAACGCATAACGCATAACGCATAACGCATAACGCATAACGCATAACGCATAACGCATAACGCATAACGCATAACGCATAACGCATAACGCATAACGCATAACGAATAACGCATATCGCATAACGTATAACGCTTAACGCATAACGCATAACGCATAACGCATAACGCATAACGCATAACGCATAACGCATAACGCATAACGCATAACGTTCAATGAAAAAGTCATAACGCATAACGCATATCGCATAACCCGTAAAGCACAACGCATAAGACATAACGCATAACGCATAACGCATAACGCATAACGCATAACGCATAACGCATAACGCATAACGCTTAACGCATAACGCATAACGCGTAACGCGTAACGCGTAACGCCTAACGCATAACGCGTAACGCATAACGCATAACGCATAACGCATAACGCATAACGCATAACGCATAACGCATAACGCATAACGCATAACGCATAACGCATAACGCATAACGCATAACGCATAACGCATAACGCATAACGCATAACGCATAACGCATAACGCATAACGCATAACGCATAACGCATAACGCATAACGCATAACGCATAACGCATAACGCATAACGCATAACGCATAACGCATAACGCATAACGCATAACGCATAACGCATAACGCATAACGCATAACGCATAACGCATAACGCATAACGCATAACGCATAACGCATAACGCATAACGCATAACGCATAACGCATAACGCATAACGCATAACGCATAACGCATAACGCATAACGCATAACGCATAACGCATAACGCATAACGCATAACGCATAACGCATAACGCATAACGCATAACGCATAACGCATAACGCATAACGCATAACGCATAACGCATAACGCATAACGCATAACGCATAACGCATAACGCATAACGCATGACGCATAACGCAGAACGCATAACGCATAACGCATGACGCATAACGCATAACGCATAACGCATAACGCATAACGCATAACGCATAACGCATAACGCATAACGCATAACGCATAACGCATAACGCATAACGCATAACGCATAACGCATAACGCATAACGCATAACGCATAACGCATAACGCATAACGCATAACGCATAACGCATAACGAATAACGCATATCGCATAACGTATAACGCTTAACGCATAACGCATAACGCATAACGCATAACGCATAACGCATAACGCATAACGCATAACGCATAACGTTCAATGAAAAAGTCATAACGCATAACGCATATCGCATAACCCGTAAAGCACAACGCATAAGACATAACGCATAACGCATAACACATAACGCATAACGCATAACGCATAACGCATAACGCATAACGCATAACGCATAACGCATAACGCATAACACATAACGCATAACGCATATCGCATAACGTATAACGCTTAACGCATAACGCATAACGCATAACGCATAACGCATAACGCATAACGCATAACGCATAACGCATAACGCATAACGCATAACGCATAACGCATAACGCATAACGCATAACGCATAACGCATAACACATAACGCATAACGCATATCGCATAGCGTATAACGCTTAACGCATAACGCATAACGCATAACGCGTAACGCGTAACGCATAACGCATAACGCATAACGCATAACGCATAACGCATAACGCATAACGCATAACGCATAACGCATAACGCATAACGCATAACGCGTAACGCATAACGCATAACGCATAACGCATAACGCATAACGCATAACGCATAACGCATAACGCATAACGCATAACGCATAACGCATAACGCATAACGCATAACGCATAACGCATAACGCATAACGCATAACGCATAACGCATAACGCATAACGCATAACGCATAACGCATAACGCATAACGCATAACGCATAACGCATAACGCATAACGCATAACGCATAACGCATAACGCATAACGCATAACGCATAACGCATAACGCATAACGCATAACGCATAACGCATAACGCATAACGCATTACGCATAACGAATAACGCATATCGCATAACGTATAACGCTTAACGCATAACGCATAACGCATAACGCATAACGCATAACGCATAACGCATAACGCATAACGCATAACGCATAACGCATAACGCATAACGTTCAATGAAAAAGTCATAACGCATAACGCATATCGCATAACCCGTAAAGCACAACGCATAAGACATAACGCATAACGCATAACACATAACGCATAACGCATAACGCATAACGCATAACGCATAACGCATAACGCATAACGCATAACGCATAACGCATAACGCATAACACATAACGCATAACGCATATCGCATAACGTATAACGCTTAACGCATAACGCATAACGCATAACGCATAACGCATAACGCATAACGCATTACGCATAACGCATAACGCATAACGCATAACGCATAACGCATAACGCATAACGCATAACGCATAACGCATAACGCATAACGCATAACGCATAACGCATAACGCATAACGCATAACGCATAACGCATAACGCATAACGCATAACGCATAACGCATAACGCATAACGCATAACGCATAACGCATAACGCATAACGCATAACGCATAACGCATAACGCATGACGCATAACGCAGAACGCATAACGCATGACGCATGACGCATAACGCATAACGCATAACGCATAACGCATAACGCATAACGCATAACGCATAACGCATAACGCATAACGCATAACGCATAACGCATAACGCATAACGCATAACGCATAACGCATAACGCATAACGCATAACGCATAACGCATAACGCATAACGAATAACGCATAACGCATAACGCATAACGCATAACGCATAACGCATAACGCATAACGCATAACGCATAACGCATAACGCATAACGCATAACGCATAACGCATAACGCATAACGCATAACGCATAACGCATAACGCATAACGCATAACGCATAACGCATAACGCATAACGCATAACGCATAACGCATAACGCATAACGCATAACGCATAACGCATAACGCATAACGCATAACGCATAACGCATAACGCATAACGCATAACGCATAACGCATAACGCATAACGCATAACGCATAACGCATAACGCATAACGCATAACGCATAACGCATAACGCATAACGCATAACGCATAACGCATGACGCATAACGCAGAACGCATAACGCATAACGCATGACGCATAACGCATAACGCATAACGCATAACGCATAACGCATAACGCATAACGCATAACGCATAACGCATAACGCATAACGCATAACGCATAACGCATAACGCATAACGCATAACGCATAACGCATAACGCATAACGCATAACGCATAACGAATAACGCATATCGCATAACGTATAAGGCTTAACGCATAACGCATAACGCATAACGCATAACGCATAACGCATAACGCATAACGCATAACGCATAACGCATAACGTTCAATGAAAAAGTCATAACGCATAACGCATATCGCATAACCCGTAAAGCACAACGCATAAGACATAACGCATAACGCATAACACATAACGCATAACGCATAACGCATAACGCATAACGCATAACGCATAACGCATAACGCATAACGCATAACACATAACGCATAACGCATATCGCATAACGTATAACGCTTAACGCATAACGCATAACGCATAACGCATAACGCATAACGCATAACGCATAACGCATAACGCATAACGCATAACGCATAACGCATAACGCATAACGCATAACGCATAACGCATAACGCATAACGCATAACGCATAACGCATAACGCATAACGCATAACGCATAACGCATAACGCATAACGCATAACGCATAACGCATAACGCATAACGCATAACGCATAACGCATAACGCATAACGCATAACGCATAACGCATAACGCATAACGCATAACGCATAACGCATAACGCATAACGCATAACGCATAACGCATAACGCATAACGCATAACGCATAACGCATAACGCACAACGCATAACGCATAACGCATAACGCATAACGCATAACGCATAACGCATAACGCATAACGCATAACGCATAACGCATAACGCATAACGCATAACGCATAACGCATAACGCATAACGCATAACGCATAACGCATAACGCATGACGCATAACGCAGAACGCATAACGCATAACGCATGACGCATAACGCATAACGCATAACGCATAACGCATAACGCATAACGCATAACGCATAACGCATAACGCATAACGCATAACGCATAACGCATAACGCATAACGCATAACGCATAACGCATAACGCATAACGCATAACGCATAACGAATAACGCATATCGCATAACGTATAACGCTTAACGCATAACGCATAACGCATAACGCATAACGCATAACGCATAACGCATAACGCATAACGCATAACGTTCAATGAAAAAGTCATAACGCATAACGCATATCGCATAACCCGTAAAGCACAACGCATAAGACATAACGCATAACGCATAACACATAACGCATAACGCATAACGCATAACGCATAACGCATAACGCATAACGCATAACGCATAACGCATAACACATAACGCATAACGCATATCGCATAACGTATAACGCTTAACGCATAACGCATAACGCATAACGCATAACGCATAACGCATAACGCATAACGCATAACGCATAACGCATAACGCATAACGCATAACGCATAACGCATAACGCATAACGCATAACGCATAACGCATAACGCATAACGCATAACGCATAACGCATAACGCATAACGCATAACGCATAACGCATAACGCATAACGCATAACGCATAACGCATAACGCATAACGCATAACGCATAACGCATAACGCATAACGCATAACGCATAACGCATAACGCATAACGCATAACGCATAACGCATAACGCATAACGCATAACGCATAACGCATAACGCATAACGCATAACGCATAACGCATAACGCATAACGCATAACGCATAACGCATAACGCATAACGCATAACGCATAACGCATAACGCATAACGCATAACGCATAACGCATAACGCACAACGCACAACGCACAACGCACAATGCATAACGCATACCGCATAACGCATAACGCATAACGCATAACGCATAACGCATAACGCATAACGCACAACGCACAACGCACAACGCACAACGCACAACGCACAACGCATAACGCATAACGCACAACGCATAACGCAGAGCCCATAACACATAACGCATAACCCATAACGCATATCGCATAACTCATAACGCATAACGCACAACGCAGAGCCCATAACGCATAACGCATAACGCATAACGCATAACGCATAAGGCACAACGCATAACGCATAACGCAAATCCATAACACATAACGCATAACGCACAACGCATAACGCATAACGCATATCGCATAACGCATAACGCCTAACTCATATCCTACAACGCACAACGCACAACGCATAACGCATACCGCATAACGCATAACGCATAACGCACAACGCACAGCGCAAATCCATAACACATAACGCATAACGCATAACGCATAACGCATAACGCATAACGCATAACGCATAACGCATAACGCATAACGCATAACGCATAACGCATAACGCATAACGCATAACGCATAACGCATAACGCATAACGCATAACGCATAACGCATAACGCATAACGCACAACGCATAACGCAGAGCCCATAACGCATAATGCATAACCCATAACGCATATCGCATAACTCATAACGCATAACGCACAACGCAGAGCCCATAACGCATAACGCATAACGCATAAGGCACAACGCATAACGCATAACGCAAATCCATAACCCATAACGCATAACGCACAACGCATAACGCATAACGCATAACGCATATCGCATAACGCATAACGCCTAACTCATATCCTACAAAGCATAACGCATAACGCATAACGCATAACGCATAACGCATAACGCATAACGCATAACGCATAACGCATAACGCATAACGCATAACGCATAACGCATAACGCATAACGCATAACGCATAACGCATAACGCATAACGCATAACGCATAACGCATAACGCATAACGCATAACGCATAACGCATAACGCATAACGCATAACGCATAACGCATAACGCATAACGCATAACGCATAACGCATAACGCATAACGCATAACGCATAACGCATAACGCATAACGCATAACGCATAACGCATAACGCATAACGCATAACGCATAACGCATAACGCATAACGCATAACGCATAACGCATAACGCATAACGCATAACGCATAACGCATAACGCATAACGCATAACGCATAACGCATAACGCATAACGCATAACGCATAACGCATAACGCATAACGCATAACGCATAACGCATAACGCATAACGCATACCGCATAACGCATAACGCATAACGCATAACGCATAACGCATAACGCATAACGCATAACGCATAACGCATAACGCATAACGCATAACGCATAACGCATAACGCATAACGCATAACGCATAACGCATAACGCATAACGCATAACGCATAACGCATAACGCATAACGCATAACGCATAACGCATAACGCATAACGCATAACGCATAACGCATAACGCATAACGCATAACGCATAACGCATAACGCATAACGCATATGGCATAACGCATAACGCATAACGCAAAACGCATAACGCATACCGCATAACGCATAACGCATATCGCATAACGCATAACGCCTAACTCATATCCTACAAAGCATAACGCATAACGCATAACGCATAACGCATAACGCACAACGCATAACGCAGAGCCCATAACACATAACGCATAACCCATAACGCATATCGCATAACTCATAACGCATAACGCACAACGCAGAGCCCATAACGCATAACGCATAACGCATAACGCATAACGCATAACGCATAAGGCACAACGCATAACGCATAACGCAAATCCATAACACATAACGCATAACGCACAACGCATAACGCATAACGCATATCGCATAACGCATAACGCCTAACTCATATCCTACAACGCACAACGCACAACGCATAACGCATACCGCATAACGCATAACGCATAACGCACAACGCACAACGCAAATCCATAACACATAACGCATAACGCATAACGCATAACGCATAACGCATAACGCATAACGCATAACGCATAACGCATAACGCATAACGCATAACGCATAACGCATAACGCATAACGCATAACGCATAACGCATAACGCATAACGCATAACGCATAACGCATAACGCATAACGCATAACGCATAACGCATAACGCATAACGCATAACGCATAACGCATAACGCATAACGCATAACGCATAACGCATAACGCACAACGCATAACGCAGAGCCCATAACGCATAATGCATAACCCATAACGCATATCGCATAACTCATAACGCATAACGCACAACGCAGAGCCCATAACGCATAACGCATAACGCATAAGGCACAACGCATAACGCATAACGCAAATCCATAACCCATAACGCATAACGCACAACGCATAACGCATAACGCATAACGCATATCGCATAACGCATAACGCCTAACTCATATCCTACAAAGCATAACGCATAACGCATAACGCATAACGCATAACGCATAACGCATAACGCATAACGCATAACGCATAACGCATAACGCATAACGCATAACGCATAACGCATAACGCATAACGCATAACGCATAACGCATAACGCATAACGCATAACGCATAACGCATAACGCATAACGCATAACGCATAACGCATAACGCATAACGCATAACGCATAACGCATAACGCATAACGCATAACGCATAACGCATAACGCATAACGCATAACGCATAACGCATAACGCATAACGCATAACGCATAACGCATAACGCATAACGCATAACGCATAACGCATAACGCATAACGCATAACGCATAACGCATAACGCATAACGCATAACGCATAACGCATAACGCATAACGCATAACGCATAACGCATAACGCATAACGCATAACGCATAACGCATAACGCATAACGCATAACGCATAACGCATAACGCATAACGCATAACGCATAACGCATAACGCATAACGCATAACGCATAACGCATAACGCATAACGCATAACGCATAACGCATAACGCATAACGCATAACGCATAACGCATAACGCATAACGCATAACGCATAACGCATAACGCATAACGCATAACGCATAACGCATAACGCATAACGCATAACGCATAACGCATAACGCATAACGCATAACGCATAACGCATAACGCATAACGCATAACGCATAACGCATAACGCATAACGCATAACGCATAACGCATAACGCATAACGCATAACGCATAACGCATAACGCATAACGCATAACGCATAACGCATAACGCATAACGCATAACGCATAACGCATAACGCATAACGCATAACGCATAACGCATAACGCATAACGCATAACGCATAACGCATAACGCATAACGCATAACGCATAACGCATAACGCATAACGCATAACGCATAACGCATAACGCATAACGCATAACGCATAACGCATAACGCATAACGCATAACGCATATGGCATAACGCATAACGCATAACGCAAAACGCATAACGCATAACGCATAACGCATAACGCATATCGCATAACGCATAACGCCTAACTCATATCCTACAAAGCATAACGCATAACGCATAACGCATAACGCATAACGCATAACGCATAACGCATAACGCATAACGCATAACGCATAACGCATAACGCATAACGCATAACGCATAACGCATAACGCATAACGCATAACGCATAACGCATAACGCATAACGCATAACGCATAACGCATAACGCATAACGCATAACGCAAACGCATAACGCATAACGTATAACGCACAACGCACAACGCACAACGCACAACGCATAACGCATAACGCATAACGCATAACGCATAACGCATAACGCATAACGCATAACGCATAACGCATAACGCATAACGCATAACGCATAACGCATAACGCATAACGCATAACGCATAACGCATAACGCATAACGCATAACGCATAACGCATAACGCATAACGCATAACGCATAACGCATAACGCATAACGCATAACGCATAACGCATAACGCATAACGCAAACGCATAACGCATAACGTATAACGCACAACGCACAACGCACAACGCACAACGCATAACGCATAACGCATAACGCATAACGCATAACGCATAACGCATAACGCATAACGCATAACGCATAACGCATAACGCATAACGCACAACGCACAACGCATAACGCAGAACGTATAACGCATAACGCATAACCTACAAAGCATAACGCAGAGCCCATTACGCATAACGCATAACGCATAACGCATAACGCAAAACGCATAACGCATAACGCATAACGCATAACGCATATCGCATAACGCATAACGCATAACGCATAACGCATAACGCATAACGCATAACGCATAACGCATAACGCATAACGTATAACGCACAACGCACAACGCACAACGCATAACGCATAACGCATAACGCATAACGCATAACGCATAACGCATAACGCATAACGCATAACGCATAACGCATAACGCATAACGCATAACGCATAACGCATAACGCATAACGCATAACGCATAACGCATAACGCATAACGCATAACGCATAACGCATAACGCTTAACGCATAACGCATAACGCATAACGCATAACGCATAACGCATAACGCATAACGCATAACGCATAACGCATAACGCATAACGCATAACGCACAACGCACAACGCATAACGCAGAACGCATAACGCATAACCTACAAAGCATAACGCAGAGCCCATTACGCATAACGCATAACGCATAACGCATAACGCATAACGCATAACGCATAACGCATAACGCATAACGCATAACGCATAACGCATAACGCATAACGCATAACGCATAACGCATAACGCATAACGCATAACGCATAACGCATAACGCATAACGCATAACGCATAACGCATAACGCATAACGCATAACGCATAACGCATAACGCATAACGCATAACGCATAACGCATATCGCATAACGCATAACGCCTAACTCATATCCTACAAAGCATAACGCATAACGCATAACGCATAACGCATAACGCATAACGCATAACGCATAACGCATAACGCATAACGCATAACGCATAACGCATAACGCATATGGCATAACGCATAACGCATAACGCATAACGCATAACGCATAACGCATAACGCATAACGCATAACGCATAACGCATAACGCATAACGCATAACGCATAACGCATAACGCATAACGCATAACGCATAACGCATAACGCATAACGCATAACGCATAACGCATAACGCATAACGCATAACGCATAACGCATAACGTATAACGCATAACGCATAACGCATAACGCATAACGCATAACGCATAACGCATAACGCATAACGCATAACGCATAACGCATAACGCATAACGCATAACGCATAACGCATAACGCTTAACGCATAACGCATAACGCATAACGCATAACGCATAACGCATAACGCATAACGCATAACGCATAACGCATAACGCATAACGCATAACGCATAACGTATAACGCATAACGCATAACGCATAACGCATAACGCATAACGCATAACGCATAACGCATAACGCATAACGCATAACGCATAACGCATAACGCATAACGCATAACGCATAACGCTTAACGCATAACGCATAACGCATAACGCATAACGCATAACGCATAACGCATAACGCATAACGCATAACGCATAACGCATAACGCATAACGCATAACGCATAACGCATAACGCATAACGCATAACGCATAACGCATAACGCATAACGCATAACGCATAACGCATAACGCATAACGCATAACGCATAACGCATAACGCATAACGCATAACGCATAACGCATAACGCATATCGCATAACGCATAACGCCTAACTCATATCCTACAAAGCATAACGCATAACGCATAACGCATAACGCATAACGCATAACGCATAACGCATAACGCATAACGCATAACGCATAACGCATAACGCATAACGCATAACGCATAACGCATAACGTATAACGCATAACGCATAACGCATAACGCATAACGCATAACGCATAACGCATAACGCATAACGCATAACGCATAACGCATAACGCATAACGCATAACGCATAACGCATAACGCATAACGCATAACGCATAACGCATAACGCATAACGCATAACGCATAACGCATAACGCATAACGCTTAACGCATAACGCATAACGCATAACGCATAACGCATAACGCATAACGCATAACGCATAACGCATAACGCATAACGCATAACGCATAACGCACAACGCACAACGCATAACGCAGAACGCATAACGCATAACCTACAAAGCATAACGCAGAGCCCATTACGCATAACGCATAACGCATAACGCATAACGCATAACGCATAACGCATAACGCATAACGCATAACGCATAACGCATAACGCATAACGCATAACGCATAACGCATAACGCATAACGCATAACGCATAACGCATAACGCATAACGCATAACGCATAACGCATAACGCATAACGCATAACGCATAACGCATAACGCATAACGCATAACGCATAACGCATAACGCATAACGCATAACGCATAACGCATAACGCATAACGTATAACGCATAACGCATAACGCATAACGCATAACGCATAACGCATAACGCATAACGCATAACGCATAACGCATAACGCATAACGCATAACGCATAACGCATAACGCATAACGCATAACGCATAACGCATAACGCATAACGCATAACGCATAACGCATAACGCATAACGCATAACGCATAACGCATAACGCATAACGCATAACGCATATCGCATAACGCATAACGCCTAACTCATATCCTACAAAGCATAACGCATAACGCATAACGCATAACGCATAACGCATAACGCATAACGCATAACGCATAACGCATAACGCATAACGCATAACGCATAACGCATAACGCATAACGCATAACGCATAACGCATATGGCATAACGCATAACGCATAACGCATAACGCATAACGCATAACGCATAACGCATAACGCATAACGCATATCGCATAACGCATAACGCCTAACTCATATCCTACAAAGCATAACGCATAACGCATAACGCATAACGCATAACGCATAACGCATAACGCATAACGCATAACGCATAACGCATAACGCATAACGCATAACGCATAACGCATAACGCATAACGCATAACGCATAACGCATAACGCATATCGCATAACGCATAACGCCTAACTCATATCCTACAAAGCATAACGCATAACGCATAACGCATAACGCATAACGCATAACGCATAACGCATAACGCATAACGCATAACGCATAACGCATAACGCATAACGCATAACGCATAACGCATAACGCATAACGCATAACGCATAACGCATAACGCATAACGCATAACGCGTAACGCATAACGCATAACGCATAACGCATAACGCATATCGCATAACTCATAACGCATAACGCACAACGCAGAGCCCATAACGCATAACGCATAACGCATAACGCATAACGCATAACGCATAACGCATAACGCATAACGCATAACGCATAACGCATAACGCATAACGCATAACGCATAACGCATAACGCATAACGCATAACGCATAACGCATAACGCATAACGCATAACGCATAACGCATAACGCATAACGCATGACGCATAACGCATAACGCATAACGCATAACGCATAACGCATAACGCATAACGCATAACGCATAACGCATAACGCATAACGCATAACGCATAACGCATAACGCATAACGCATAACGCATAACGCATAACGCATAACGCATAACGCATAACGCATAACGCATAACGCATAACGCATAACGCATAACGCATAACGCATAACGCATAACGCATAACGCATAACGCATATCGCATAACTCATAACGCATAACGCACAACGCAGAGCCCATAACGCATAACGCATATCGCATAACTCATAACGCATAACGCACAACGCAGAGCCCATAACGCATAACGCATAACGCATAACGCATAACGCATAACGCATAACGCATAACGCATAACGCATAACGCATAACGCATAACGCATAACGCATAACGCATAACGCATAACGCATAACGCATAACGCATAACGCATAACGCATAACGCATATCGCATAACGCATAACGCCTAACTCATATCCTACAAAGCATAACGCATAACGCATAACGCATAACGCATAACGCATAACGCATAACGCATAACGCATAACGCATAACGCATAACGCATAACGCATAACGCATAACGCATAACGCATAACGCATATGGCATAACGCATAACGCATAACGCATAACGCATAACGCATAACGCATAACGCATATCGCATAACGCATAACGCCTAACTCATATCCTACAAAGCATAACGCATAACGCATAACGCATAACGCATAACGCATAACGCATAACGCATAACGCATAACGCATAACGCATAACGCATAACGCATAACGCATAACGCATAACGCATAACGCATAACGCATAACGCATAACGCATAACGCATAACGCATAACGCATATCGCATAACGCATAACGCCTAACTCATATCCTACAAAGCATAACGCATAACGCATAACGCATAACGCATAACGCATAACGCATAACGCATAACGCATAACGCATAACGCATAACGCATAACGCATAACGCATAACGCATAACGCATAACGCATAACGCATAACGCATAACGCATAACGCATAACGCATAACGCATAACGCATAACGTATAACGCACAACGCACAACGCACAACGCATAACGCATAACGCATAACGCATAACGCATAACGCATAACGCATAACGCATAACGCATAACGCATAACGCATAACGCATAACGCATATCGCATAACGCATAACGCCTAACTCATATCCTACAAAGCATAACGCATAACGCATAACGCATAACGCATAACGCATAACGCATAACGCATAACGCATAACGCATAACGCATAACGCATAACGCATAACGCATAACGCATAACGCATAACGCATAACGCATAACGCATAACGCATAACGCATAACGCATAACGCATAACGCATAACGCATAACGCATATCGCATAACGCATAACGCCTAACTCATATCCTACAAAGCATAACGCATAACGCATAACGCATAACGCATAACGCATAACGCATAACGCATAACGCATAACGCATAACGCATAACGCATAACGCATAACGCATAACGCATAACGCATAACGCATAACGCATAACGCATAACGCATAACGCATAACGCATAACGCATAACGCATAACGCATAACGCATAACGCGTAACGCATAACGCATAACGCATAACGCATAACGCATATCGCATAACTCATAACGCATAACGCACAACGCAGAGCCCATAACGCATAACGCATAACGCATAACGCATAACGCATAACGCATAACGCATAACGCATAACGCATAACGCATAACGCATAACGCATAACGCATAACGCATAACGCATAACGCATAACGCATAACGCATAACGCATAACGCATAACGCATAACGCATAACGCATAACGCATGACGCATAACGCATAACGCATAACGCATAACGCATAACGCATAACGCATAACGCATAACGCATAACGCATAACGCATAACGCATAACGCATAACGCATAACGCATAACGCATAACGCATAACGCATAACGCATAACGCATAACGCATAACGCATAACGCATAACGCATAACGCATAACGCATAACGCATAACGCATAACGCATAACGCATAACGCATAACGCATAACGCATAACGCATAACGCATAACGCATAACGCATAACGCATAACGCATAACGCATAACGCATAACGCATAACGCATAACGCATAACGCATAACGCATAACGCATAACGCATAACGCATAACGCATAACGCATAACGCATAACGCATAACGCATAACGCATAACGCATAACGCATAACGCATAACGCATAACGCATAACGCATAACGCATAACGCATAACGCATAACGCATAACGCATAACGCATAACGCATAACGCATAACGCATAACGCATAACGCATAACGCATAACGCATATGGCATAACGCATAACGCATAACGCAAAACGCATAACGCATACCGCATAACGCATAACGCATATCGCATAACGCATAACGCCTAACTCATATCCTACAAAGCATAACGCATAACGCATAACGCATAACGCATAACGCATAACGCACAACGCATAACGCAGAGCCCATAACACATAACGCATAACCCATAACGCATATCGCATAACTCATAACGCATAACGCACAACGCAGAGCCCATAACGCATAACGCATAACGCATAACGCATAACGCATAACGCATAAGGCACAACGCATAACGCATAACGCAAATCCATAACACATAACGCATAACGCACAACGCATAACGCATAACGCATATCGCATAACGCATAACGCCTAACTCATATCCTACAACGCACAACGCACAACGCATAACGCATACCGCATAACGCATAACGCATAACGCACAACGCACAACGCAAATCCATAACACATAACGCATAACGCATAACGCATAACGCATAACGCATAACGCATAACGCATAACGCATAACGCATAACGCATAACGCATAACGCATAACGCATAACGCATAACGCATAACGCATAACGCATAACGCATAACGCATAACGCATAACGCATAACGCATAACGCATAACGCATAACGCATAACGCATAACGCATAACGCATAACGCATAACGCATAACGCATAACGCACAACGCATAACGCAGAGCCCATAACGCATAATGCATAACCCATAACGCATATCGCATAACTCATAACGCATAACGCACAACGCAGAGCCCATAACGCATAACGCATAACGCATAAGGCACAACGCATAACGCATAACGCAAATCCATAACCCATAACGCATAACGCACAACGCATAACGCATAACGCATAACGCATATCGCATAACGCATAACGCCTAACTCATATCCTACAAAGCATAACGCATAACGCATAACGCATAACGCATAACGCATAACGCATAACGCATAACGCATAACGCATAACGCATAACGCATAACGCATAACGCATAACGCATAACGCATAACGCATAACGCATAACGCATAACGCATAACGCATAACGCATAACGCATAACGCATAACGCATAACGCATAACGCATAACGCATAACGCATAACGCATAACGCATAACGCATAACGCATAACGCATAACGCATAACGCATAACGCATAACGCATAACGCATAACGCATAACGCATAACGCATAACGCATAACGCATAACGCATAACGCATAACGCATAACGCATAACGCATAACGCATAACGCATAACGCATAACGCATAACGCATAACGCATAACGCATAACGCATAACGCATAACGCATAACGCATAACGCATAACGCATAACGCATAACGCATAACGCATAACGCATAACGCATAACGCACATAACGCATAACGCATAACGCATAACGCATAACGCATAACGCATAACGCATAACGCATAACGCATAACGCATAACGCATAACGCATAACGCATAACGCATAACGCATAACGCATAACGCATAACGCATAACGCATAACGCATAACGCATAACGCATAACGCATAACGCATAACGCATAACGCATAACGCATAACGCATAACGCATAACGCATAACGCATAACGCATAACGCATAACGCATAACGCATAACGCATAACGCATAACGCATAACGCATAACGCATAACGCATAACGCAAAACGCATAACGCATACCGCATAACGCATAACGCATATCGCATAACGCATAACGCCTAACTCATATCCTACAAAGCATAACGCATAACGCATAACGCATAACGCATAACGCATAACGCATAACGCATAACGCATAACGCATAACGCATAACGCATAACGCATAACGCATAACGCATAACGCATAACGCATAACGCATAACGCATAACGCATAACGCATAACGCATAACGCATAACGCATAACGCATAACGCATAACGCATAACGCATAACGCATAACGCATAACGCATAACGCATAACGCATAACGCATAACGCATAACGCATAACGCATAACGCATAACGCATAACGCATAACGCATAACGCATAACGCATAACGCATAACGCATAACGCATAACGCATAACGCATAACGCATAACGCATAACGCATAACGCATAACGCATAACGCATAACGCATAACGCATAACGCATAACGCATAACGCATAACGCATAACGCATAACGCATAACGCATAACGCATAACGCATAACGCATAACGCATAACGCATAACGCATAACGCATAACGCATAACGCATAACGCATAACGCATAACGCATAACGCATAACGCATAACGCATAACGCATAACGCATAACGCATAACGCATAACGCATAACGCATAACGCATAACGCATAACGCATAACGCATAACGCATAACGCATAACGCATAACGCATAACGCATAACGCATAACGCATAACGCATAACGCATAACGCATATGGCATAACGCATAACGCATAACGCAAAACGCATAACGCATAACGCATAACGCATAACGCATATCGCATAACGCATAACGCCTAACTCATATCCTACAAAGCATAACGCATAACGCATAACGCATAACGCATAACGCATAACGCATAACGCATAACGCATAACGCATAACGCATAACGCATAACGCATAACGCATAACGCATAACGCATAACGCATAACGCATAACGCATAACGCATAACGCATAACGCATAACGCATAACGCATAACGCATAACGCATAACGCATAACGCATAACGCATAACGCATAACGCATAACGCAAACGCATAACGCATAACGTATAACGCACAACGCACAACGCACAACGCACAACGCATAACGCATAACGCATAACGCATAACGCATAACGCATAACGCATAACGCATAACGCATAACGCATAACGCATAACGCATAACGCATAACGCATAACGCATAACGCATAACGCATAACGCATAACGCATAACGCATAACGCATAACGCATAACGCATAACGCATAACGCATAACGCATAACGCATAACGCATAACGCATAACGCATAACGCATAACGCATAACGCAAACGCATAACGCATAACGTATAACGCACAACGCACAACGCACAACGCACAACGCATAACGCATAACGCATAACGCATAACGCATAACGCATAACG
Source organism: Lasioglossum baleicum (assembly GCF_051020765.1). Taxonomy (NCBI): domain Eukaryota; kingdom Metazoa; phylum Arthropoda; class Insecta; order Hymenoptera; family Halictidae; genus Lasioglossum; species Lasioglossum baleicum. Next base: position 21,971 of record NW_027469526.1, read on the forward strand.
CATAACGCATAACGCATAACGCATAACGCATAACGCACAACGCACAACGCATAACGCAGAACGTATAACGCATAACGCATAACCTACAAAGCATAACGCAGAGCCCATTACGCATAACGCATAACGCATAACGCATAACGCATAACGCATAACGCATAACGCATAACGCATAACGCATAACGCATAACGCATAACGCATAACGCATAACGCATAACGCATAACGCATAACGCATAACGCATAACGCATAACGCATAACGCATAACGCATAACGCATAACGCATAACGCATAACGCATAACGCATAACGCATAACGCATAACGCATAACGCATAACGCATAACGCATAACGCATAACGCATAACGCATAACGCATAACGCATAACGCATAACGCATAACGCACAACGCATAACGCATAACGCATAACGCATAACGCATAACGCATAACGCATAACGCATAACGCATAACGCATAACGCATAACGCATAACGCATAACGCATAACGCATAACGCATAACGCATAACGCATAACGCATAACGCATAACGCATAACGCATAACGCATAACGCATAACGCATAACGCATAACGTATAACGCACAACGCACAACGCACAACGCACAACGCATAACGCATAACGCATAACGCATAACGCATAACGCATAACGCATAACGCATAACGCATAACGCATAACGCATAACGCATAACGCATAACGCATAACGCATAACGCATAACGCATAACGCATAACGCATAACGCATAACGCTTAACGCATAACGCATAACGCATAACGCATAACGCATAACGCATAACGCATAACGCATAACGCATAACGCATAACGCATAACGCACAACGCACAACGCATAACGCAGAACGCATAACGCATAACCTACAAAGCATAACGCAGAGCCCATTACGCATAACGCATAACGCATAACGCATAACGCATAACGCATAACGCATAACGCATAACGCATAACGCATAACGCATAACGCATAACGCATAACGCATAACGCATAACGCATAACGCATAACGCATAACGCATAACGCATAACGCATAACGCATAACGCATAACGCATAACGCATAACGCATAACGCATAACGCATAACGCATAACGCATAACGCATAACGTATAACGCATAACGCATAACGCATAACGCATAACGCATAACGCATAACGCATAACGCATAACGCATAACGCATAACGCATAACGCATAACGCATAACGCATAACGCATAACGCATAACGCATAACGCATAACGCATAACGCATAACGCATAACGCATAACGCATAACGCATAACGCATAACGCATAACGCATAACGCATAACGCATAACGCATAACGCATAACGCATAACGCATATCGCATAACGCATAACGCCTAACTCATATCCTACAAAGCATAACGCATAACGCATAACGCATAACGCATAACGCATAACGCATAACGCATAACGCATAACGCATAACGCATAACGCATATGGCATAACGCATAACGCATAACGCATAACGCATAACGCATAACGCATAACGCATAACGCATATCGCATAACGCATAACGCCTAACTCATATCCTACAAAGCATAACGCATAACGCATAACGCATAACGCATAACGCATAACGCATAACGCATAACGCATAACGCATAACGCATAACGCATAACGCATAACGCATAACGCATAACGCATAACGCATAACGCATAACGCATATCGCATAACGCATAACGCCTAACTCATATCCTACAAAGCATAACGCATAACGCATAACGCATAACGCATAACGCATAACGCATAACGCATAACGCATAACGCATAACGCATAACGCATAACGCATAACGCATAACGCATAACGCATAACGCATAACGCTTAACGCATAACGCATAACGCATAACGCATAACGCATAACGCATAACGCATAACGCATAACGCATAACGCATAACGCATAACGCATAACGCACAACGCACAACGCATAACGCAGAACGCATAACGCATAACCTACAAAGCATAACGCAGAGCCCATTACGCATAACGCATAACGCATAACGCATAACGCATAACGCATAACGCATAACGCATAACGCATAACGCATAACGCATAACGCATAACGCATAACGCATAACGCATAACGCATAACGCATAACGCATAACGCATAACGCATAACGCATAACGCATAACGCATAACGCATAACGCATAACGCATAACGCATAACGCATAACGCATAACGCATAACGTATAACGCATAACGCATAACGCATAACGCATAACGCATAACGCATAACGCATAACGCATAACGCATAACGCATAACGCATAACGCATAACGCATAACGCATAACGCATAACGCATATCGCATAACGCATAACGCCTAACTCATATCCTACAAAGCATAACGCATAACGCATAACGCATAACGCATAACGCATAACGCATAACGCATAACGCATAACGCATAACGCATAACGCATAACGCATAACGCATAACGCATAACGCATAACGCATAACGCATAACGCATAACGCATAACGCATAACGCATAACGCATAACGCATAACGCATAACGCGTAACGCATAACGCATAACGCATAACGCATATCGCATAACTCATAACGCATAACGCACAACGCAGAGCCCATAACGCATAACGCATAACGCATAACGCATAACGCATAACGCATAACGCATAACGCATAACGCATAACGCATAACGCATAACGCATAACGCATAACGCATAACGCATAACGCATAACGCATAACGCATAACGCATAACGCATAACGCATAACGCATGACGCATAACGCATAACGCATAACGCATAACGCATAACGCATATCGCATAACTCATAACGCATAACGCACAACGCAGAGCCCATAACGCATAACGCATAACGCATAACGCATAACGCATAACGCATAACGCATAACGCATAACGCATAACGCATAACGCATAACGCATAACGCATAACGCATAACGCATAACGCATAACGCATAACGCATAACGCATAACGCATAACGCATAACGCATAACGCATAACGCATAACGCATAACGCATAACGCATAACGCATAACGCATAACGCATAACGCATAACGCATAACGCATAACGCATAACGCATAACGCATAACGCATAACGCATAACGCATAACGCATAACGTATAACGCATAACGCATAACGCATAACGCATAACGCATAACGCATAACGCATAACGCATAACGCATAACGCATAACGCATAACGCATAACGCATAACGCATAACGCATAACGCATATCGCATAACGCATAACGCCTAACTCATATCCTACAAAGCATAACGCATAACGCATAACGCATAACGCATAACGCATAACGCATAACGCATAACGCATAACGCATAACGCATAACGCATAACGCATAACGCATAACGCATAACGCATAACGCATAACGCATAACGCATAACGCATAACGCATAACGCATAACGCATAACGCATAACGCGTAACGCATAACGCATAACGCATAACGCATATCGCATAACTCATAACGCATAACGCACAACGCAGAGCCCATAACGCATAACGCATAACGCATAACGCATAACGCATAACGCATAACGCATAACGCATAACGCATAACGCATAACGCATAACGCATAACGCATAACGCATAACGCATAACGCATAACGCATAACGCATAACGCATAACGCATAACGCATAACGCATAACGCATAACGCGTAACGCATAACGCATAACGCATAACGCATATCGCATAACTCATAACGCATAACGCACAACGCAGAGCCCATAACGCATAACGCATAACGCATAACGCATAACGCATAACGCATAACGCATAACGCATAACGCATAACGCATAACGCATAACGCATAACGCATAACGCATAACGCATAACGCATAACGCATAACGCATAACGCATAACGCATAACGCATAACGCATAACGCATAACGCATAACGCATAACGCATAACGCATATGGCATAACGCATAACGCATAACGCAAAACGCATAACGCATAACGCATAACGCATAACGCATATCGCATAACGCATAACGCCTAACTCATATCCTACAAAGCATAACGCATAACGCATAACGCATAACGCATAACGCATAACGCATAACGCATAACGCATAACGCATAACGCATAACGCATAACGCATAACGCATAACGCATAACGCATAACGCATAACGCATAACGCATAACGCATAACGCATAACGCATAACGCATAACGCATAACGCATAACGCATAACGCATAACGCATAACGCATAACGCATAACGCATAACGCATAACGCAAACGCATAACGCATAACGTATAACGCACAACGCACAACGCACAACGCACAACGCATAACGCATAACGCATAACGCATAACGCATAACGCATAACGCATAACGCATAACGCATAACGCATAACGCATAACGCATAACGCATAACGCATAACGCATAACGCATAACGCATAACGCATAACGCATAACGCATAACGCATAACGCATAACGCATAACGCATAACGCATAACGCATAACGCATAACGCATAACGCATAACGCATAACGCATAACGCATAACGCATAACGCAAACGCATAACGCATAACGTATAACGCACAACGCACAACGCACAACGCACAACGCATAACGCATAACGCATAACGCATAACGCATAACGCATAACGCATAACGCATAACGCATAACGCATAACGCATAACGCACAACGCACAACGCATAACGCAGAACGTATAACGCATAACGCATAACCTACAAAGCATAACGCAGAGCCCATTACGCATAACGCATAACGCATAACGCATAACGCATAACGCATAACGCATAACGCATAACGCATAACGCATAACGCATAACGCATAACGCATAACGCATAACGCATAACGCATAACGCATAACGCATAACGCATAACGCATAACGCATAACGCATAACGCATAACGCATAACGCATAACGCATAACGCATAACGCATAACGCATAACGCATAACGCATAACGCATAACGCATAACGCATAACGCATAACGCATAACGCACAACGCATAACGCATAACGCATAACGCATAACGCATAACGCATAACGCATAACGCATAACGCATAACGCATAACGCATAACGCATAACGCATAACGCATAACGCATAACGCATAACGCATAACGCATAACGCATAACGCATAACGCATAACGCATAACGCATAACGCATAACGCATAACGCATAACGTATAACGCACAACGCACAACGCACAACGCACAACGCATAACGCATAACGCATAACGCATAACGCATAACGCATAACGCATAACGCATAACGCATAACGCATAACGCATAACGCATAACGCATAACGCATAACGCATAACGCATAACGCATAACGCATAACGCATAACGCATAACGCATAACGCTTAACGCATAACGCATAACGCATAACGCATAACGCATAACGCATAACGCATAACGCATAACGCATAACGCATAACGCATAACGCACAACGCACAACGCATAACGCAGAACGCATAACGCATAACCTACAAAGCATAACGCAGAGCCCATTACGCATAACGCATAACGCATAACGCATAACGCATAACGCATAACGCATAACGCATAACGCATAACGCATAACGCATAACGCATAACGCATAACGCATAACGCATAACGCATAACGCATAACGCATAACGCATAACGCATAACGCATAACGCATAACGCATAACGCATAACGCATAACGCATAACGCATAACGCATAACGTATAACGCATAACGCATAACGCATAACGCATAACGCATAACGCATAACGCATAACGCATAACGCATAACGCATAACGCATAACGCATAACGCATAACGCATAACGCATAACGCATAACGCATAACGCATAACGCATAACGCATAACGCATAACGCATAACGCATAACGCATAACGCATAACGCATAACGCATAACGCATAACGCATAACGCATAACGCATAACGCATAACGCATATCGCATAACGCATAACGCCTAACTCATATCCTACAAAGCATAACGCATAACGCATAACGCATAACGCATAACGCATAACGCATAACGCATAACGCATAACGCATAACGCATAACGCATAACGCATAACGCATATGGCATAACGCATAACGCATAACGCATAACGCATAACGCATAACGCATAACGCATAACGCATATCGCATAACGCATAACGCCTAACTCATATCCTACAAAGCATAACGCATAACGCATAACGCATAACGCATAACGCATAACGCATAACGCATAACGCATAACGCATAACGCATAACGCATAACGCATAACGCATAACGCATAACGCATAACGCATAACGCATAACGCATATCGCATAACGCATAACGCCTAACTCATATCCTACAAAGCATAACGCATAACGCATAACGCATAACGCATAACGCATAACGCATAACGCATAACGCATAACGCATAACGCATAACGCATAACGCATAACGCATAACGCATAACGCATAACGCATAACGCTTAACGCATAACGCATAACGCATAACGCATAACGCATAACGCATAACGCATAACGCATAACGCATAACGCATAACGCATAACGCATAACGCACAACGCACAACGCATAACGCAGAACGCATAACGCATAACCTACAAAGCATAACGCAGAGCCCATTACGCATAACGCATAACGCATAACGCATAACGCATAACGCATAACGCATAACGCATAACGCATAACGCATAACGCATAACGCATAACGCATAACGCATAACGCATAACGCATAACGCATAACGCATAACGCATAACGCATAACGCATAACGCATAACGCATAACGCATAACGCATAACGCATAACGCATAACGCATAACGCATAACGCATAACGTATAACGCATAACGCATAACGCATAACGCATAACGCATAACGCATAACGCATAACGCATAACGCATAACGCATAACGCATAACGCATAACGCATAACGCATAACGCATAACGCATATCGCATAACGCATAACGCCTAACTCATATCCTACAAAGCATAACGCATAACGCATAACGCATAACGCATAACGCATAACGCATAACGCATAACGCATAACGCATAACGCATAACGCATAACGCATAACGCATAACGCATAACGCATAACGCATAACGCATAACGCATAACGCATAACGCATAACGCATAACGCATAACGCATAACGCATAACGCGTAACGCATAACGCATAACGCATAACGCATATCGCATAACTCATAACGCATAACGCACAACGCAGAGCCCATAACGCATAACGCATAACGCATAACGCATAACGCATAACGCATAACGCATAACGCATAACGCATAACGCATAACGCATAACGCATAACGCATAACGCATAACGCATAACGCATAACGCATAACGCATAACGCATAACGCATAACGCATAACGCATGACGCATAACGCATAACGCATAACGCATAACACATAACGCATAACGCATAACGCATAACGCATAACGCATAACGCATAACGCATAACGCATAACGCATAACGCATAACGCATAACGCATAACGCATAACGCATAACGCATAACGCATAACGCATAACGCATAACGCATAACGCATAACGCATAACGCATAACGCATAACGCATAACGCATAACGCATAACGCATAACGCATAACGCATAACGCATAACGCATAACGCATAACGCATATCGCATAACGCATAACGCCTAACTCATATCCTACAAAGCATAACGCATAACGCATAACGCATAACGCATAACGCATAACGCATAACGCATAACGCATAACGCATAACGCATAACGCATAACGCATATGGCATAACGCATAACGCATAACGCATAACGCATAACGCATAACGCATAACGCATAACGCATATCGCATAACGCATAACGCCTAACTCATATCCTACAAAGCATAACGCATAACGCATAACGCATAACGCATAACGCATAACGCATAACGCATAACGCATAACGCATAACGCATAACGCATAACGCATAACGCATAACGCATAACGCATAACGCATAACGCATAACGCATAACGCATATCGCATAACGCATAACGCCTAACTCATATCCTACAAAGCATAAGGCATAACGCATAACGCATAACGCATAACGCATAACGCATAACGCATAACGCATAACGCATAACGCATAACGCATAACGCATAACGCATAACGCATAACGCATAACGCATAACGCATAACGCATAACGCATAACGCATAACGCATAACGCATAACGCATAACGCGTAACGCATAACGCATAACGCATAACGCATAACGCATATCGCATAACTCATAACGCATAACGCACAACGCAGAGCCCATAACGCATAACGCATAACGCATAACGCATAACGCATAACGCATAACGCATAACGCATAACGCATAACGCATAACGCATAACGCATAACGCATAACGCATAACGCATAACGCATAACGCATAACGCATAACGCATAACGCATAACGCATAACGCATAACGCATGACGCATAACGCATAACGCATAACGCATAACGCATAACGCATAACGCATAACGCATAACGCATAACGCATAACGCATAACGCATAACGCATAACGCATAACGCATAACGCATAACGCATAACGCATAACGCATAACGCATAACGCATAACGCATAACGCATAACGCATAACGCATAACGCATAACGCATAACGCATAACGCATAACGCATAACGCATAACGCATAACGCATAACGCATAACGCATAACGCATAACGCATAACGCATAACGCATAACGCATAACGCATAACGCATAACGCATAACGCATAACGCATAACGCATAACGCATAACGCATATCGCATAACTCGTAACGCATAACGCACAACGCAGAGCCCATAACGCATAACGCATAACGCATATCGCATAACTCATAACGCATAACGCACAACGCAGAGCCCATAACGCATAACGCATAACGCATAACGCATAAGGCACAACGCATAACGCATAACGCAAATCCATAACACATAACGCATAACGCACAACGCATAACGCATAACGCATAACGCATAACGCATAACGCATATCGCATAACGCATAACGCCTAACTCATATCCTACAAAGCATAACGCATAACGCATAACGCATAACGCATAACGCATAACGCATAACGCATAACGCATAACGCATAACGCATAACGCATAACGCATAACGCATAACGCATAACGCATAACGCATAACGCATAACGCATAACGCATAACGCATAACGCATAACGCATAACGCATATCGCATAACGCATAACGCCTAACTCATATCCTACAAAGCATAACGCATAACGCATAACGCATAACGCATAACGCATAACGCATAACGCATAACGCATAACGCATAACGCATAACGCATAACGCATAACGCATAACGCATAACGCATAACGCATAACGCATATGGCATAACGCATAACGCATAACGCATAACGCATAACGCATAACGCATAACGCATATCGCATAACGCATAACGCCTAACTCATATCCTACAAAGCATAACGCATAACGCATAACGCATAACGCATAACGCATAACGCATAACGCATAACGCATAACGCATAACGCATAACGCATAACGCATAACGCATAACGCATAACGCATAACGCATAACGCATAACGCATAACGCATAACGCATAACGCATAACGCATATCGCATAACGCATAACGCCTAACTCATATCCTACAAAGCATAACGCATAACGCATAACGCATAACGCATAACGCATAACGCATAACGCATAACGCATAACGCATAACGCATAACGCATAACGCATAACGCATAACGCATAACGCATAACGCATAACGCATAACGCATAACGCATAACGCATAACGCATAACGCATAACGCATAACGTATAACGCACAACGCACAACGCACAACGCACAACGCATAACGCATAACGCATAACGCATAACGCATAACGCATAACGCATAACGCATAACGCATAACGCATAACGCATAACGCATAACGCATAACGCATATCGCATAACGCATAACGCCTAACTCATATCCTACAAAGCATAACGCATAACGCATAACGCATAACGCATAACGCATAACGCATAACGCATAACGCATAACGCATAACGCATAACGCATAACGCATAACGCATAACGCATAACGCATAACGCATAACGCATAACGCATAACGCATAACGCATATCGCATAACGCATAACGCCTAACTCATATCCTACAAAGCATAACGCATAACGCATAACGCATAACGCATAACGCATAATTCATAACGCATAACGCATAACGCATAACGCATAACGCATAACGCATAACGCATAACGCATAACGCATAACGCATAACGCATAACGCATAACGCATAACGCATATCGCATAACGCATAACGCCTAACTCATATCCTACAAAGCATAACGCATAACGCATAACGCATAACGCATAACGCATAACGCATAACGCATAACGCATAACGCATAACGCATAACGCATAACGCATAACGCATAACGCATAACGCATAACGCATAACGCATAACGCATATCGCATAACTCATAACGCATAACGCACAACGCAGAGCCCATAACGCATAACGCATAACGCATATCGCATAACTCATAACGCATAACGCACAACGCAGAGCCCATAACGCATAACGCATAACGCATAACGCATAAGGCACAACGCATAACGCATAACGCAAATCCATAACACATAACGCATAACGCACAACGCATAACGCATAACGCATAACGCATAACGCATAACGCATATCGCATAACGCATAACGCCTAACTCATATCCTACAAAGCATAACGCATAACGCATAACGCATAACGCATAACGCATAACGCATAACGCATAACGCATAACGCATAACGCATAACGCATAACGCATAACGCATAACGCATAACGCATAACGCATAACGCATAACGCATAACGCATAACGCATAACGCATAACGCATAACGCATAACGCATAACGCATAACGCATAACGCATATCGCATAACGCATAACGCCTAACTCATATCCTACAAAGCATAACGCATAACGCATAACGCATAACGCATAACGCATAACGCATAACGCATAACGCATAACGCATAACGCATAACGCATAACGCATAACGCATAACGCATATGGCATAACGCATAACGCATAACGCATAACGCATAACGCATAACGCATATCGCATAACGCATAACGCCTAACTCATATCCTACAAAGCATAACGCATAACGCATAACGCATAACGCATAACGCATAACGCATAACGCATAACGCATAACGCATAACGCATAACGCATAACGCATAACGCATAACGCATAACGCATAACGCATAACGCATAACGCATAACGCATAACGCATAACGCATATCGCATAACGCATAACGCCTAACTCATATCCTACAAAGCATAACGCATAACGCATAACGCATAACGCATAACGCATAACGCATAACGCATAACGCATAACGCATAACGCATAACGCATAACGCATAACGCATAACGCATAACGCATAACGCATAACGCATAACGCGTAACGCATAACGCATAACGCATAACGCATAACGCATAACGCATAACGCATAACGCATAACGCATAACGCATAACGCATAACGCATAACGCATAACGCATAACGCATAACGCATAACGCATAACGCATAACGCATAACGCATAACGCATAACGCATAACGCATAACGCATAACGCATAACGCATATGGCATAACGCATAACGCATAACGCAAAACGCATAACGCATAACGCATAACGCATAACGCATATCGCATAACGCATAACGCCTAACTCATATCCTACAAAGCATAACGCATAACGCATAACGCATAACGCATAACGCATAACGCATAACGCATAACGCATAACGCATAACGCGTAACGCATAACGCATAACGCATAACGCATAACGCATAACGCATAACGCATAACGCATAACGCATAACGCATAACGCATAACGCATAACGCATAACGCATAACGCATAACGCATAACGCATAACGCATAACGCATAACGCATAACGCATAACGCATAACGCATAACGCATAACGCATATGGCATAACGCATAACGCATAACGCAAAACGCATAACGCATAACGCATAACGCATAACGCATAACGCATAACGCATAACGCATAACGCATAACGCATAACGCATAACGCATAACGCATAACGCATAACGCATAACGCATAACGCATAACGCATAACGCATAACGCATAACGCATAACGCATAACGCATAACGCATAACGCGTAACGCATAACGCATAACGCATAACGCATAACGCATAACGCATAACGCATAACGCATAACGCATAACGCATAACGCATAACGCATAACGCATAACGCATAACGCATAACGCATAACGCATAACGCATAACGCATAACGCATAACGCATATGGCATAACGCATAACGCATAACGCAAAACGCATAACGCATAACGCATAACGCATAACGCATAACGCATAACGCATAACGCATAACGCATAACGCATAACGCATAACGCATAACGCATAACGCATAACGCATAACGCATAACGCATAACGCATAACGCGTAACGCATAACGCATAACGCATAACGCATAACGCATAACGCATAACGCATAACGCATAACGCATAACGCATAACGCATAACGCATAACGCATAACGCATAACGCATAACGCATAACGCATAACGCATAACGCATAACGCATAACGCATAACGCATAACGCATAACGCATAACGCATAACGCATAACGCATATGGCATAACGCATAACGCATAACGCAAAACGCATAACGCATAACGCATAACGCATAACGCATATCGCATAACGCATAACGCCTAACTCATATCCTACAAAGCATAACGCATAACGCATAACGCATAACGCATAACGCATAACGCATAACGCATAACGCATAACGCATAACGCATAACGCATAACGCATAACGCATAACGCATAACGCATAACGCATAACGCATAACGCATAACGCATAACGCATAACGCATAACGCATAACGCATAACGCATAACGCATAACGCAAACGCATAACGCATAACGTATAACGCACAACGCACAACGCACAACGCACAACGCATAACGCATAACGCATAACGCATAACGCATAACGCATAACGCATAACGCATAACGCATAACGCATAACGCATAACGCATAACGCATAACGCATAACGCATAACGCATAACGCATAACGCATAACGCATAACGCATAACGCATAACGCATAACGCATAACGCATAACGCATAACGCATAACGCATAACGCATAACGCATAACGCAAACGCATAACGCATAACGTATAACGCACAACGCACAACGCACAACGCACAACGCATAACGCATAACGCATAACGCATAACGCATAACGCATAACGCATAACGCATAACGCATAACGCATAACGCATAACGCATAACGCACAACGCACAACGCATAACGCAGAACGTATAACGCATAACGCATAACCTACAAAGCATAACGCAGAGCCCATTACGCATAACGCATAACGCATAACGCATAACGCATAACGCATAACGCATAACGCATAACGCATAACGCATAACGCATAACGCATAACGCATAACGCATAACGCATAACGCATAACGCATAACGCATAACGCATAACGCATAACGCATAACGCATAACGCATAACGCATAACGCATAACGCATAACGCATAACGCATAACGCATAACGCATAACGCATAACGCATAACGCATAACGCATAACGCATAACGCATAACGCATAACGCATAACGCATAACGCATAACGCATAACGCATAACGCATAACGCATAACGCATAACGCATAACGCATAACGCATAACGCATAACGCATAACGCATAACGCACAACGCATAACGCATAACGCATAACGCATAACGCATAACGCATAACGCATAACGCATAACGCATAACGCATAACGCATAACGCATAACGCATAACGCATAACGCATAACGCATAACGCATAACGCATAACGCATAACGCATAACGCATAACGCATAACGCATAACGCATAACGCATAACGCATAACGTATAACGCACAACGCACAACGCACAACGCATAACGCATAACGCACAACGCACAACGCATAACGCATAACGCATAAAGCATAACGCATAACGCATAACGCATAACGCATAACGCATAACGCATAACGCATAACGCATAACGCATAACGCATAACGCATAACGCATAACGCATAACGCATAACGCATAACGCATAACGCTTAACGCATAACGCATAACGCATAACGCATAACGCATAACGCATAACGCATAACGCATAACGCATAACGCATAACGCATAACGCACAACGCACAACGCATAACGCAGAACGCATAACGCATAACCTACAAAGCATAACGCAGAGCCCATTACGCATAACGCATAACGCATAACGCATAACGCATAACGCATAACGCATAACGCATAACGCATAACGCATAACGCATAACGCATAACGCATAACGCATAACGCATAACGCATAACGCATAACGCATAACGCATAACGCATAACGCATAACGCATAACGCATAACGCATAACGCATAACGCATAACGCATAACGCATAACGCATAACGCATAACGTATAACGCATAACGCATAACGCATAACGCATAACGCATAACGCATAACGCATAACGCATAACGCATAACGCATAACGCATAACGCATAACGCATAACGCATAACGCATAACGCATAACGCATAACGCATAACGCATAACGCATAACGCATAACGCATAACGCATAACGCATAACGCATAACGCATAACGCATAACGCATAACGCATAACGCATAACGCATAACGCATAACGCATATCGCATAACGCATAACGCCTAACTCATATCCTACAAAGCATAACGCATAACGCATAACGCATAACGCATAACGCATAACGCATAACGCATAACGCATAACGCATAACGCATAACGCATAACGCATAACGCATAACGCATAACGCATAACGCATATGGCATAACGCATAACGCATAACGCATAACGCATAACGCATAACGCATAACGCATAACGCATATCGCATAACGCATAACGCCTAACTCATATCCTACAAAGCATAACGCATAACGCATAACGCATAACGCATAACGCATAACGCATAACGCATAACGCATAACGCATAACGCATAACGCATAACGCATAACGCATAACGCATAACGCATAACGCATAACGCATAACGCATAACGCATAACGCATAACGCATAACGCATATCGCATAACGCATAACGCCTAACTCATATCCTACAAAGCATAACGCATAACGCATAACGCATAACGCATAACGCATAACGCATAACGCATAACGCATAACGCATAACGCATAACGCATAACGCATAACGCATAACGCATAACGCATAACGCATAACGCATAACGCATAACGCATAACGCATAACGCATAACGCATAACGCATAACGCATAACGCGTAACGCATAACGCATAACGCATAACGCATAACGCATATCGCATAACTCATAACGCATAACGCACAACGCAGAGCCCATAACGCATAACGCATAACGCATAACGCATAACGCATAACGCATAACGCATAACGCATAACGCATAACGCATAACGCATAACGCATAACGCATAACGCATAACGCATAACGCATAACGCATAACGCATAACGCATAACGCATAACGCATAACGCATAACGCATAACGCATGACGCATAACGCATAACGCATAACGCATAACGCATAACGCATAACGCATAACGCATAACGCATAACGCATAACGCATAACGCATAACGCATAACGCATAACGCATAACGCATAACGCATAACGCATAACGCATAACGCATAACGCATAACGCATAACGCATAACGCATAACGCATAACGCATAACGCATAACGCATAACGCATAACGCATAACGCATAACGCATAACGCATAACGCATAACGCATAACGCATAACGCATAA
Source organism: Lasioglossum baleicum (assembly GCF_051020765.1). Lineage (NCBI taxonomy): Eukaryota > Metazoa > Arthropoda > Insecta > Hymenoptera > Halictidae > Lasioglossum > Lasioglossum baleicum. The sequence goes on from NW_027469526.1 coordinate 38,042, forward strand.
CGCATAACGCATAACGCATAACGCATATCGCATAACTCATAACGCATAACGCACAACGCAGAGCCCATAACGCATAACGCATAACGCATATCGCATAACTCATAACGCATAACGCACAACGCAGAGCCCATAACGCATAACGCATAACGCATAACGCATAAGGCACAACGCATAACGCATAACGCAAATCCATAACACATAACGCATAACGCACAACGCATAACGCATAACGCATAACGCATAACGCATAACGCATATCGCATAACGCATAACGCCTAACTCATATCCTACAAAGCATAACGCATAACGCATAACGCATAACGCATAACGCATAACGCATAACGCATAACGCATAACGCATAACGCATAACGCATAACGCATAACGCATAACGCATAACGCATAACGCATAACGCATAACGCATAACGCATAACGCATAACGCATAACGCATAACGCATATCGCATAACGCATAACGCCTAACTCATATCCTACAAAGCATAACGCATAACGCATAACGCATAACGCATAACGCATAACGCATAACGCATAACGCATAACGCATAACGCATAACGCATAACGCATAACGCATAACGCATAACGCATAACGCATATGGCATAACGCATAACGCATAACGCATAACGCATAACGCATAACGCATAACGCATATCGCATAACGCATAACGCCTAACTCATATCCTACAAAGCATAACGCATAACGCATAACGCATAACGCATAACGCATAACGCATAACGCATAACGCATAACGCATAACGCATAACGCATAACGCATAACGCATAACGCATAACGCATAACGCATAACGCATAACGCATAACGCATAACGCATAACGCATAACGCATATCGCATAACGCATAACGCCTAACTCATATCCTACAAAGCATAACGCATAACGCATAACGCATAACGCATAACGCATAACGCATAACGCATAACGCATAACGCATAACGCATAACGCATAACGCATAACGCATAACGCATAACGCATAACGCATAACGCATAACGCATAACGCATAACGCATAACGCATAACGTATAACGCACAAACGCACAACGCACAACGCATAACGCATAACGCATAACGCATAACGCATAACGCATAACGCATAACGCATAACGCATAACGCATAACGCATAACGCATAACGCATAACGCATAACGCATATCGCATAACGCATAACGCCTAACTCATATCCTACAAAGCATAACGCATAACGCATAACGCATAACGCATAACGCATAACGCATAACGCATAACGCATAACGCATAACGCATAACGCATAACGCATAACGCATAACGCATAACGCATAACGCATAACGCATAACGCATAACGCATAACGCATAACGCATATCGCATAACGCATAACGCCTAACTCATATCCTACAAAGCATAACGCATAACGCATAACGCATAACGCATAACGCATAACGCATAACGCATAACGCATAACGCATAACGCATAACGCATAACGCATAACGCATAACGCATAACGCATAACGCATAACGCATAACGCATAACGCATAACGCATAACGCATAACGCATAACGCATAACGCGTAACGCATAACGCATAACGCATAACGCATAACGCATAACGCATAACGCATATCGCATAACTCATAACGCATAACGCACAACGCAGAGCCCATAACGCATAACGCATAACGCATAACGCATAACGCATAACGCATAACGCATAACGCATAACGCATAACGCATACCAACGCATAACGCATAACGCATAACGCATAACGCATAACGCATAACGCATAACGCATAACGCATAACGCATAACGCATACGCATAACGCATAACGCATAACGCATAACGCATAACGCATAACGCATAACGCATAACGCATAACGCATAACGCATAACGCATAACGCATAACGCATAACGCATAACGCATAACGCATAACGCATAACGCATAACGCATAACGCATAACGCATAACGCATAACGCATAACGCATAACGCATAACGCATAACGCATAACGCATAACGCATAACGCATAACGCATAACGCATAACGCATAACGCATAACGCATAACGCATAACGCATAACGCATAACGCATAACGCATAACGCATAACGCATAACGCATAACGCATATCGCATAACTCATAACGCATAACGCACAACGCAGAGCCCATAACGCATAACGCATAACGCATATCGCATAACTCATAACGCATAACGCACAACGCAGAGCCCATAACGCATAACGCATAACGCATAACGCATAAGGCACAACGCATAACGCATAACGCAAATCCATAACACATAACGCATAACGCACAACGCATAACGCATAACGCATAACGCATAACGCATAACGCATAACGCATATCGCATAACGCATAACGCCTAACTCATATCCTACAAAGCATAACGCATAACGCATAACGCATAACGCATAACGCATAACGCATAACGCATAACGCATAACGCATAACGCATAACGCATAACGCATAACGCATAACGCATAACGCATAACGCATAACGCATAACGCATAACGCATAACGCATAACGCATAACGCATAACGCATAACGCATAACGCATAACGCATAACGCATAACGCATATCGCATAACGCATAACGCCTAACTCATATCCTACAAAGCATAACGCATAACGCATAACGCATAACGCATAACGCATAACGCATAACGCATAACGCATAACGCATAACGCATAACGCATAACGCATAACGCATAACGCATATGGCATAACGCATAACGCATAACGCATAACGCATAACGCATAACGCATAACGCATATCGCATAACGCATAACGCCTAACTCATATCCTACAAAGCATAACGCATAACGCATAACGCATAACGCATAACGCATAACGCATAACGCATAACGCATAACGCATAACGCATAACGCATAACGCATAACGCATAACGCATAACGCATAACGCATAACGCATAACGCATAACGCATAACGCATAACGCATATCGCATAACGCATAACGCCTAACTCATATCCTACAAAGCATAACGCATAACGCATAACGCATAACGCATAACGCATAACGCATAACGCATAACGCATAACGCATAACGCATAACGCATAACGCATAACGCATAACGCATAACGCATAACGCATAACGCATAACGCATAACGCGTAACGCATAACGCATAACGCATAACGCATAACGCATAACGCATAACGCATAACGCATAACGCATAACGCATAACGCATAACGCATAAACGCATAACGCATAACGCATAACGCATAACGCATAACGCATAACGCATAACGCATAACGCGTAACGCGTAACGCATAACGCATAACGCATAACGCAGAGCCCATAACGCATAATGCATAACCCATAACTCATATCGCATAACTCATAACGCATAACGCATAACGCACAACGCAGAGCCCATAACGCATAACGCATAACGCATTAACGCATAACGCATAAGGCACAACGCATAACGCATAACGCAAATCCATAACACATAACGCATAACGCACAACGTATAACGCATAACGCATAACGCATATCGCATAACGCATAACGCCTAACTCATATCCTACAAAGCATAACGCATAACGCATAACGCATAACGCATAACGCATAACGCATAACGCATAACGCATAACGCACAACGCACAACGCACAACGCACAACGCACAACGCACAACGCATAACGCATAACGCACAACGCATAACGCAGAGCCCATAACACATAACGCATAACCCATAACGCATATCGCATAACTCATAACGCATAACGCACAACGCAGAGCCCATAAACGCATAACGCATAACGCATAACGCATAACGCATAACGCATAACGCATAACGCATAACGCATAACGCATAACGCATAACGCATAACGCATAACGCCTAACTCATATCCTACAAAGCATAACGCATAACGCATAACGCATAACGCATAACGCATAACGCATAACGCATAACGCATAACGCATAACGCATAACGCATAACGCATAACGCATAACGCATAACGCATAACGCATAACGCATAACGCATAACGCATAACGCATAACGCATAACGCATAACGCATAACGCATAACGCATAACGCATAACGCATAACGCATAACGCATAACGCATAACGCATAACGCACAACGCATAACGCAGAGCCCATAACGCATAATGCATAACCCATAACGCATAACGCATAACGCATAACGCATAACGCATAGCGCATAACGCAAAACGCATAACGCATAACGCATAACGCATAACGCATAACGCATAACGCATAACGCATAACGCATAACGCATAACGCATAACGCATAACGCCTAACTCATATCCTACAAAGCATAACGCATAACGCATAACGCATAACGCATAACGCATAACGCATAACGCATAACGCATAACGCATAACGCATAACGCATAACGCATAACGCAAATCCATAACACATAACGCATAACGCACAACGCATAACGCATAACGCATAACGCATATCGCATAACGCATAACGCCTAACTCATATCCTACAAAGCATAACGCATAACGCATAACGCATAACGCATAACGCATAACGCATAACGCATAACGCATAACGCATAACGCATAACGCATAACGCATAACGCATAACGCATAACGCATAACGCATAACGCATAACGCATAACGCATAACGCATAACGCATAACGCATAACGCATAACGCATAACGCATAACGCATAACGCATAACGCATAACGCATAACGCATAACGCATAACGCATAACGTATAACGCATAACGCATAACGCATAACGCATAACGCATAACGCATAACGCATAACGCATAACGCATAACGCATAACGCATAACGCATAACGCATAACGCATAACGCATAACGCATAACGCATAACGCATAACGCATAACGCATAACGCATAACGCATAACGCATATCGCATAACGCATAACGCCTAACTCATATCCTACAAAGCATAACGCATAACGCATAACGCATAACGCATAACGCATAACGCATAACGCATAACGCATAACGCATAACGCATAACGCATAACGCATAACGCATAACGCATAACGCATAACGCATAACGCATAACGCATAACGCATAACGCATAACGCATAACGCATAACGCATAACGCATAACGCGTAACGCATAACGCATAACGCATAACGCATAACGCATATCGCATAACTCATAACTCATAACGCATAACGCACAACGCAGAGCCCATAACGCATAACGCATAACGCATAACGCATAACGCATAACGCATAACGCATAACGCATAACGCATAACGCATAACGCATAACGCATAACGCATAACGCATAACGCATAACGCATAACGCATAACGCATAACGCATAACGCATGACGCATAACGCATAACGCATAACGCATAACGCATAACGCATAACGCATAACGCATAACGCATAACGCATAACGCATAACGCATAACGCATAACGCATAACGCATAACGCATAACGCATAACGCATAACGCATAACGCATAACGCATAACGCATAACGCATAACGCATAACGCATAACGCATAACGCATAACGCATAACGCATAACGCATAACGCATAACGCATAACGCATAACGCATAACGCATAACGCATAACGCATAACGCATAACGCATAACGCATAACGCATAACGCATAACGCATAACGCATAACGCATATCGCATAACTCATAACGCATAACGCACAACGCAGAGCCCATAACGCATAACGCATAACGCATATCGCATAACTCATAACGCATAACGCACAACGCAGAGCCCATAACGCATAACGCATAACGCATAACGCATAAGGCACAACGCATAACGCATAACGCAAATCCATAACACATAACGCATAACGCACAACGCATAACGCATAACGCATAACGCATAACGCATAACGCATATCGCATAACGCATAACGCCTAACTCATATCCTACAAAGCATAACGCATAACGCATAACGCATAACGCATAACGCATAACGCATAACGCATAACGCATAACGCATAACGCATAACGCATAACGCATAACGCATAACGCATAACGCATAACGCATAACGCATAACGCATAACGCATAACGCATAACGCATATCGCATAACGCATAACGCCTAACTCATATCCTACAAAGCATAACGCATAACGCATAACGCATAACGCATAACGCATAACGCATAACGCATAACGCATAACGCATAACGCATAACGCATAACGCATAACGCATAACGCATAACGCATAACGCATAACGCATAACGCATAACGCATAACGCATAACGCATATGGCATAACGCATAACGCATAACGCATAACGCATAACGCATAACGCATAACGCATATCGCATAACGCATAACGCCTAACTCATATCCTACAAAGCATAACGCATAACGCATAACGCATAACGCATAACGCATAACGCATAACGCATAACGCATAACGCATAACGCATAACGCATAACGCATAACGCATAACGCATAACGCATAACGCATAACGCATAACGCATAACGCATAACGCATAACGCATAACGCATAACGCATAACGCATATCGCATAACGCATAACGCCTAACTCATATCCTACAAAGCATAACGCATAACGCATAACGCATAACGCATAACGCATAACGCATAACGCATAACGCATAACGCATAACGCATAACGCATAACGCATAACGCATAACGCATAACGCATAACGCATAACGCATAACGCATAACGCATAACGCATAACGCATAACGCATAACGCATAACGCATAACGCATAACGCATAACGCATAACGCGTAACGCGTAACGCATAACGCATAACGCATAACGCAGAGCCCATAACGCATAATGCATAACCCATAACTCATATCGCATAACTCATAACGCATAACGCATAACGCACAACGCAGAGCCCATAACGCATAACGCATAACGCATAACGCATAACGCATAAGGCACAACGCATAACGCATAACGCAAATCCATAACACATAACGCATAACGCACAACGTATAACGCATAACGCATAACGCATATCGCATAACGCATAACGCCTAACTCATATCCTACAAAGCATAACGCATAACGCATAACGCATAACGCATAACGCATAACGCATAACGCATAACGCATAACGCACAACGCACAACGCACAACGCACAACGCACAACGCACAACGCATAACGCATAACGCACAACGCATAACGCAGAGCCCATAACACATAACGCATAACCCATAACGCATATCGCATAACTCATAACGCATAACGCACAACGCATAACGCATAACGCCTAACTCATATCCTACAAAGCATAACGCATAACGCATAACGCATAACGCATAACGCATAACGCATAACGCATAACGCATAACGCACAACGCACAACGCACAACGCACAACGCACAACGCACAACGCATAACGCATAACGCACAACGCATAACGCAGAGCCCATAACACATAACGCATAACCCATAACGCATATCGCATAACTCATAACGCATAACGCACAACGCAGAGCCCATAACGCATAACGCATAACGCATAACGCATAACGCATAACGCATAACGCATAACGCATAACGCATAACGCATAACGCATAACGCATAACGCATAACGCATAACGCATAACGCATAACGCATAACGCATAACGCATAACGCATAACGCATAACGCATAACGCATAACGCATAACGCATAACGCATAACGCATAACGCATAACGCATAACGCATAACGCATAACGCATAACGCATAACGCATAACGCATAACGCATAACGCATAACGCATAACGCATAACGCATAACGCATAACGCATAACGCATAACGCATAACGCATAACGCATAACGCATAACGCATAACGCATAACGCATAACGCATAACGCATAACGCATAACGCATAACGCATAACGCATAACGCATAACGCATAACGCATAACGCATAACGCATAACGCATAACGTATAACGCATAACGCATAACGCATAACGCATAACGCATAACGCATAACGCATAACGCATAACGCATAACGCATAACGCATAACGCATAACGCATAACGCATAACGCATAACGCATAACGCATAACGCATAACGCATAACGCATAACGCATAACGTATAACGCACAACGCACAACGCACAACGCACAACGCACAACGCACAACGCACAACGCACAACGCACAACGCATAACGCATAACGCATAACGCATAACGCATAACGCATAACGCATAACGCATAACGCATAACGCATAACGCATAACGCATAACGCATAACGCATAACGCATAACGCATAACGCATAACGCATAACGCATAACGCATAACGCATATCGCATAACGCATAACGCCTAACTCATATCCTACAAAGCATAACGCATAACGCATAACGCATAACGCATAAAGCATAACGCATAACGCATAACGCATAACGCATAACGCATAACGCATAACGCATAACGCATAACGCATAACGCATAACGCATAACGCATAACGCGTAACGCATAACGCATAACGCATAACGCATAACGCATAACGCATAACGCATAACGCATAACGCATAACGCATAACGCATAACGCATAACGCATAACGCATAACGCACAACGCATAACGCAGAGCCCATAACGCATAATGCATAACCCATAACGCATAACGCATAACGCATAACGCATAACGCATAACCCATAACGCATAACGCAAAACGCATAACGCATAACGCATAACGCATAACGCATAACGCATAACGCATAACGCATAACGCATAACGCATAACGCATAACGCATAACGCATAACGCATAACGCATAACGCATAACGCATAACGCATAACGCATAACGCATAACGCATAACGCCTAACTCATATCCTACAAAGCATAACGCATAACGCATAACGCATAACGCATAACGCATAACGCATAACGCATAACGCATAACGCATAACGCATAACGCATAACGCATAACGCATAACGCATAACGCATAACGCATAACGCATAACGCATAACGCATAACGCATAACGCATAACGCATAACGCATAACGCATAACGCATAACGCATAACGCAAATCCATAACACATAACGCATAACGCACAACGCATAACGCATAACGCATAACGCATATCGCATAACGCATAACGCCTAACTCATATCCTACAAAGCATAACGCATAACGCATAACGCATAACGCATAACGCATAACGCATAACGCATAACGCATAACGCATAACGCATAACGCATAACGCATAACGCATAACGCATAACGCATAACGCATAACGCATAACGCATAACGCATAACGCATAACGCATAACGCATAACGCATAACGCATAACGCATAACGCATAACGCATAACGCATAACGCATAACGTATAACGCACAACGCACAACGCACAACGCACAACGCACAACGCAAAACGCATAACGCATAACGCATAACGCATAACGCATAACGCATAACGCATAACGCATAACGCATAACGCATAACGCATAACGCATAACGCATAACGCATAACGCATAACGCATAACGCATAACGCATAACGCATAACGCATAACGCATAACGCGTAACGCGTAACGCATAACGCATAACGCATAACGCAGAGCCCATAACGCATAATGCATAACCCATAACTCATATCGCATAACTCATAACGCATAACGCATAACGCACAACGCAGAGCCCATAACGCATAACGCATAACGCATAACGCATAACGCATAAGGCACAACGCATAACGCATAACGCAAATCCATAACACATAACGCATAACGCACAACGTATAACGCATAACGCATAACGCATATCGCATAACGCATAACGCCTAACTCATATCCTACAAAGCATAACGCATAACGCATAACGCATAACGCATAACGCATAACGCATAACGCATAACGCATAACGCACAACGCACAACGCACAACGCACAACGCACAACGCACAACGCATAACGCATAACGCACAACGCATAACGCAGAGCCCATAACACATAACGCATAACCCATAACGCATATCGCATAACTCATAACGCACAACGCAGAGTCCATAACGCATAACGCATAACGCATAACGCATAACGCATAACGCATAACGCATAACGCATAACGCATAACGCATAACGCATAACGCATAACGCATAACGCATAACGCATAACGCATAACGCATAACGCCTAACTCATATCCTACAAAGCATAACGCATAACGCATAACGCATAACGCATAACGCATAACGCATAACGCATAACGCATAACGCATAACGCATAACGCATAACGCATAACGCATAACGCATAACGCATAACGCATAACGCATAACGCATAACGCATAACGCATAACGCATAACGCATAACGCATAACGCATAACGCATAACGCATAACGCATAACGCATAACGCATAACGCATAACGCATAACGCATAACGCATAACGCATAACGCATAACGCATAACGCATAACGCATAACGCATAACGCATAACGCACAACGCATAACGCAGAGCCCATAACGCATAATGCATAACCCATAACGCATAACGCATAACGCATAACGCATAACGCATAACGCATAACGCATAACGCATAACGCATAACGCAAAACGCATAACGCATAACGCATAACGCATAACGCATAACGCATAACGCATAACGCATAACGCATAACGCATAACGCATAACGCATAACGCATAACGCATAACGCATAACGCCTAACTCATATCCTACAAAGCATAACGCATAACGCATAACGCATAACGCATAACGCATAACGCATAACGCATAACGCATAACGCATAACGCATAACGCATAACGCATAACGCATAACGCAAATCCATAACACATAACGCATAACGCACAACGCATAACGCATAACGCATAACGCATATCGCATAACGCATAACGCCTAACTCATATCCTACAAAGCATAACGCATAACGCATAACGCATAACGCATAACGCATAACGCATAACGCATAACGCATAACGCATAACGCATAACGCATAACGCATAACGCATAACGCATAACGCATAACGCATAACGCATAACGCATAACGCATAACGCATAACGCATAACGCATAACGCATAACGCATAACGCATAACGCATAACGCATAACGCATAACGCATAACGCATAACGCATAACGCATAACGCATAACGCATAACGCATAACGCATAACGCATAACGCATAACGCATAACGCATAACGCATAACGCATAACGCATAACGCATAACGCATAACGCATAACGCATAACGCATAACGCATAACGCATAACGCATAACGCATAACGCATAACGCATAACGCATAACGCATAACGCATAACGCATAACGCATAACGCATAACGCATAACGCATAACGCATAACGCATAACGCATAACGCATAACGCATAACGCATAACGCATAACGCATAACGCATAACGCATAACGTATAACGCACAACGCACAACGCACAACGCACAACGCACAACGCACAACGCACAACGCACAACGCATAACGCATAACGCATAACGCATAACGCATAACGCATAACGCATAACGCATAACGCATAACGCATAACGCATAACGCATAACGCATAACGCATAACGCATAACGCATAACGCATAACGCATAACGCATAACGCATAACGCATAACGCATAACGCATATCGCATAACGCATAACGCCTAACTCATATCCTACAAAGCATAACGCATAACGCATAACGCATAACGCATAAAGCATAACGCATAACGCATAACGCATAACGCATAACGCATAACGCATAACGCATAACGCATAACGCATAACGCATAACGCGTAACGCATAACGCATAACGCATAACGCATAACGCATAACGCATAACGCATAACGCATAACGCATAACGCATAACGCATAACGCATAACGCACAACGCATAACGCAGAGCCCATAACGCATAATGCATAACCCATAACGCATAACGCATAACGCATAACGCATAACGCATAACCCATAACGCATAACGCAAAACGCATAACGCATAACGCATAACGCATAACGCATAACGCATAACGCATAACGCATAACGCATAACGCATAACGCATAACGCATAACGCATAACGCATAACGCATAACGCATAACGCATAACGCATAACGCATAACGCATAACGCATAACGCATAACGCATAACGCATAACGCATAACGCATAACGCATAACGCATAACGCATAACGCATAACGCATAACGCATAACGCCTAACTCATATCCTACAAAGCATAACGCATAACGCATAACGCATAACGCATAACGCATAACGCATAACGCATAACGCATAACGCATAACGCATAACGCATAACGCATAACGCATAACGCATAACGCATAACGCATAACGCATAACGCATAACGCATAACGCATAACGCAAATCCATAACACATAACGCATAACGCACAACGCATAACGCATAACGCATAACGCATATCGCATAACGCATAACGCCTAACTCATATCCTACAAAGCATAACGCATAACGCATAACGCATAACGCATAACGCATAACGCATAACGCATAACGCATAACGCATAACGCATACCGCATAACGCATAACGCATAACGCATAACGCATAACGCATAACGCATAACGCATAACGCATAACGCATAACGCATAACGCATAACGCATAACGCATAACGCATAACGCATAACGCATAACGCATAACGCAAAACGCATAACGCATAACGCATAACGCATAACGCATAACGCATAACGCATAACGCATAACGCATAACGCATAACGCATAACGCAGAACGCACAACGCACAACGCACAACGCACAACGCACAACGCATAACGCATAACGCATAACGCATAACGCATAACGCATAACGCACAACGCATAACGCAGAGCCCATAACGCATAATGCATAACCCATAACGCATATCGCATAACTCATAACGCATAACGCACAACGCAGAGCCCATAACGCATAACGCATAACGCATAACGCATAAGGCACAACGCATAACGCATAACGCAAATCCATAACACATAACGCATAACGCACAACGCATAACGCATAACGCATAACGCATATCGCATAACGCATAACGCCTAACTCATATCCTACAAAGCATAACGCATAACGCATAACGCATAACGCATAACGCATAACGCATAACGCATAACGCATAACGCATAACGCATAACGCATAACGCATAACGCATAACGCATAACGCATAACGCATAACGCATAACGCATAACGCATAGCGTATAACGCATAACGCATAACGCATAACGCATAACGCACAACGCACAATGCATAACGCATAACGCATAACGCATAACGCATAACGCATAACGCAAACGCATAACGCATAACGCACAACACATAACGCAAACGCATAACGCATAACGCATAACGCACAACGCACAACGCACAACGCACAACGCATAACGCATAACGCATAACGCATAACGCATAACGCATAACGCATAACGCATAACGCATAACGCATAACGCATAACGCATAACGCAGAACGCACAACGCACAACGCACAACGCACAACGCACAACGCACAACGCACAACGCACAACGCATAACGCATAACGCATAACGCATAACGCATAACGCATAACGCATAACGCATAACGCATAACGCATAACGCATAACGCACAACGCATAACGCAGAGCCCATAACGCATAATGCATAACCCATAACGCATATCGCATAACTCATAACGCATAACGCACAACGCAGATCCCATAACGCATAACGCATAACGCATAACGCATAAGGCACAACGCATAACGCATAACGCAAATCCATAACACATAACGCATAACGCACAACGTATAACGCATAACGCATATCGCATAACGCATAACGCATAACGCATAACGCATAACGCATAACGCATAACGCATAACGCATAACGCATAACGCATAACGCATAACGCATAACGCATAACGCATAACGCATAACGCATAACGCATAACGCATAACGCATAACGCATAACGCATAACGCATAACGCATAACGCATAACGCATAACGCATAACGCATAACGCATAACGCATAACGCAAACGCATAACGCATAACGCATAACGCATAACGCACAACGCACAACGCACAACGCACAACGCATAACGCATACCGCATAACGCATAACGCATAACGCATAACGCATAACGCATAACGCATAACGCACAACGCACAACGCACAACGCACAACGCACAACGCACAACGCATAACGCATAACGCACAACGCATAACGCAGAGCCCATAACACATAACGCATAACCCATAACGCATATCGCATAACTCATAACGCATAACGCACAACGCAGAGCCCATAACGCATAACGCATAACGCATAAGGCACAACGCATAACGCATAACGCATATCGCATAACGCATAACGCCTAACTCATATCCTACAACGCATAACGCATAACGCATAACGCATAACGCATAACGCATAACGCATAACGCATAACGCATAACGCATAACGCATAACGCATAACGCATAACGCATAACGCATAACGCATAACGCATAACGCATAACGCATAACGCATAACGCATAACGCATAACGCATAACGCATAACGCATAACGCATAACGCATAACGCATAACGCATAACGCATAACGCATAACGCATAACGCATAACGCATAACGCATAACGCATAACGCATAACGCATAACGCATAACGCATAACGCATAACGCATAACGCATAACGCATAACGCATAACGCATAACGCATAACGCATAACGCATAACGCATAACGCATAACGCAAAACGCATAACGCATAACGCATAACGCATAACGCATAACGCATAACGCATAACGCATAACGCATAACGCATAACGCATAACGCCTAACTCATATCCTACAAAGCATAACGCATAACGCATAACGCATAACGCATAACGCATAACGCATAACGCATAACGCATAACGCATAACGCATAACGCATAACGCATAACGCATAACGCATAACGCATAACGCATAACGCATAACGCATAACGCATAACGCATAACGCATAACGCATAACGCATAACGCATAACGCATAACGCATAACGCATAACGCATAACGCATAACGCATAACGCATAACGCATAACGCATAACGCATAACGCATAACGCATACCGCATAACGCATAACGCATAACGCATAACGCATAACGCATAACGCATAACGCATAACGCATAACGCATAACGCATAACGCATAACGCATAACGCATAACGCATAACGCCTAACTCATATCCTACAAAGCATAACGCATAACGCATAACGCATAACGCATAACGCATAACGCATAACGCATAACGCATAACGCATAACGCATAACGCATAACGCATAACGCATAACGCATAACGCATAACGCATAACGCATAACGCATAACGCATAACGCATAACGCATAACGCATAACGCATAACGCATAACGCATAACGCATAACGCATAACGCATAACGCATAACGCATAACGCATAACGCATAACGCATAACGCATAACGCATAACGCATAACGCATAACGCATAACGCATAACGCATAACGCATAACGCATAACGCATAACGCATAACGCATAACGCATAACGCATAACGCATAACGCATAACGCATAACGCATAACGCATAACGCATAACGCATAACGCATAACGCATAACGCATAACGCATAACGCATAACGCACAACGCATAACGCAGAGCCCATAACGCATAATGCATAACCCATAACGCATATCGCATAACTCATAACGCATAACGCACAACGCAGAGCCCATAACGCATAACGCATAACGCATAACGCATAAGGCACAACGCATAACGCATAACGCAAATCCATAACACATAACGCATAACGCACAACGTATAACGCATAACGCATATCGCATAACGCATAACGCCTAACTCATATCCTACAAAGCATAACGCATAACGCATAACGCATAACGCATAACGCATAACGCATAACGCATAACGCATAACGCATAACGCATAACGCATAACGCATAACGCATAACGCATAACGCATAACGCATAACGCATAACGCATAACGCATAACGCATAACGCATAACGCATAACGCATAACGCATAACGCATAACGCATAACGCATAACGCATAACGCATAACGCATAACGCATAACGCATAACGCATAACGCATAACGCATAACGCATAACGCATAACGCATAACGCATAACGCATAACGCATAACGCATAACGCATAACGCATAACGCATAACGCATAACGCATAACGCATAACGCATAACGCATAACGCATAACGCATAACGCATAACGCATAACGCATAACGCATAACGCATAACGCATAACGCATAACGCATAACGCATAACGCATAACGCATAACGCATAACGCATAACGCATAACGCATAACGCATAACGCATAACGCATAACGCATAACGCATAACGCATAACGCATAACGCATAACGCAAACGCATAACGCATAACGCATAACGCATAACGCACAACGCACAACGCACAACGCACAACGCATAACGCATACCGCATAACGCATAACGCATAACGCATAACGCATAACGCATAACGCATAACGCACAACGCACAACGCACAACGCACAACGCACAACGCATAACGCATAACGCACAACGCATAACGCAGAGCCCATAACACATAACGCATAACCCATAACGCATATCGCATAACTCATAACGCATAACGCACAACGCAGAGCCCATAACGCATAACGCATAACGCATAAGGCACAACGCATAACGCATATCGCATAACGCATAACGCCTAACTCATATCCTACAACGCATAACGCATAACGCATAACGCATAACGCATAACGCATAACGCATAACGCATAACGCATAACGCATAACGCATAACGCATAACGCATAACGCATAACGCATAACGCATAACGCATAACGCATAACGCATAACGCATAACGCATAACGCATAACGCATAACGCATAACGCATAACGCATAACGCATAACGCATAACGCATAACGCATAACGCATAACGCATAACGCATAACGCATAACGCATAACGCATAACGCATAACGCATAACGCATAACGCATAACGCATAACGCATAACGCATAACGCATAACGCATAACGCATAACGCATAACGCATAACGCATAACGCATAACGCATAACGCATAACGCATAACGCATAACGCATAACGCATAACGCATAACGCATAACGCATAACGCATAACGCATAACGCATAACGCATAACGCATAACGCATAACGCATAACGCAAACGCATAACGCATAACGCATAACGCATAACGCACAACGCACAACGCACAACGCACAACGCATAACGCATACCGCATAACGCATAACGCATAACGCATAACGCATAACGCATAACGCATAACGCACAACGCACAACGCACAACGCACAACGCACAACGCATAACGCATAACGCACAACGCATAACGCAGAGCCCATAACACATAACGCATAACCCATAACGCATATCGCATAACTCATAACGCATAACGCACAACGCAGAGCCCATAACGCATAACGCATAACGCATAAGGCACAACGCATAACGCATAACGCATATCGCATAACGCATAACGCCTAACTCATATCCTACAACGCATAACGCATAACGCATAACGCATAACGCATAACGCATAACGCATAACGCATAACGCATAACGCATAACGCATAACGCATAACGCATAACGCATAACGCATAACGAATAACGCATAACGCATAACGCATAACGCATAACGCATAACGCATAACGCATAACGCATAACGCATAACGCATAACGCATAACGCATAACGCATAACGCATAACGCATAACGCATAACGCATAACGCATAACGCATAACGCATAACGCATAACGCATAACGCATAACGCATAACGCATAACGCATAACGCATAACGCAAAACGCATAACGCATAACGCATAACGCATAACGCATAACGCATAACGCATAACGCATAACGCATAACGCATAACGCATAACGCATAACGCCTAACTCATATCCTACAAAGCATAACGCATAACGCATAACGCATAACGCATAACGCATAACGCATAACGCATAACGCATAACGCATAACGCATAACGCATAACGCATAACGCATAACGCATAACGCATAACGCATAACGCATAACGCATAACGCATAACGCATAACGCATAACGCATAACGCATAACGCATAACGCATAACGCATAACGCATAACGCATAACGCATAACGCATAACGCATAACGCATAACGCATAACGCATAACGCATACCGCATAACGCATAACGCATAACGCATAACGCATAACGCATAACGCATAACGCATAACGCATAACGCATAACGCATAACGCATAACGCATAACGCATAACGCCTAACTCATATCCTACAAAGCATAACGCATAACGCATAACGCATAACGCATAACGCATAACGCATAACGCATAACGCATAACGCATAACGCATAACGCATAACGCATAACGCATAACGCATAACGCATAACGCATAACGCATAACGCATAACGCATAACGCATAACGCATAACGCATAACGCATAACGCATAACGCATAACGCATAACGCATAACGCATAACGCATAACGCATAACGCATAACGCATAACGCATAACGCATAACGCATAACGCATAACGCATAACGCATAACGCATAACGCATAACGCATAACGCATAACGCATAACGCATAACGCATAACGCATAACGCATAACGCATAACGCATAACGCACAACGCATAACGCAGAGCCCATAACGCATAATGCATAACCCATAACGCATATCGCATAACTCATAACGCATAACGCACAACGCAGAGCCCATAACGCATAACGCATAACGCATAACGCATAAGGCACAACGCATAACGCATAACGCAAATCCATAACACATAACGCATAACGCACAACGTATAACGCATAACGCATATCGCATAACGCATAACGCCTAACTCATATCCTACAAAGCATAACGCATAACGCATAACGCATAACGCATAACGCATAACGCATAACGCATAACGCATAACGCATAACGCATAACGCATAACGCATAACGCATAACGCATAACGCATAACGCATAACGCATAACGCATAACGCATAACGCATAACGCATAACGCATAACGCATAACGCATAACGCATAACGCATAACGCATAACGCATAACGCATAACGCATAACGCATAACGCATAACGCATAACGCATAACGCATAACGCATAACGCATAACGCATAACGCATAACGCATAACGCATAACGCATAACGCATAACGCATAACGCATAACGCATAACGCATAACGCATAACGCATAACGCATAACGCATAACGCATAACGCATAACGCATAACGCATAACGCATAACGCATAACGCATAACGCATAACGCATAACGCATAACGCATAACGCATAACGCATAACGCATAACGCATAACGCATAACGCATAACGCATAACGCATAACGCATAACGCATAACGCATAACGCATAACGCATAACGCAAACGCATAACGCATAACGCATAACGCATAACGCACAACGCACAACGCACAACGCACAACGCATAACGCATACCGCATAACGCATAACGCATAACGCATAACGCATAACGCATAACGCACAACGCACAACGCACAACGCACAACGCACAACGCATAACGCATAACGCACAACGCATAACGCAGAGCCCATAACACATAACGCATAACCCATAACGCATATCGCATAACTCATAACGCATAACGCACAACGCAGAGCCCATAACGCATAACGCATAACGCATAAGGCACAACGCATAACGCATAACGCATATCGCATAACGCATAACGCCTAACTCATATCCTACAACGCATAACGCATAACGCATAACGCATAACGCATAACGCATAACGCATAACGCATAACGCATAACGCATAACGCATAACGCATAACGCATAACGCATAACGCATAACGCATAACGCAT
This sequence comes from Lasioglossum baleicum, assembly GCF_051020765.1. Lineage (NCBI taxonomy): Eukaryota > Metazoa > Arthropoda > Insecta > Hymenoptera > Halictidae > Lasioglossum > Lasioglossum baleicum. Next base: position 58,046 of record NW_027469526.1, read on the forward strand.
AACGCATAACGCATAACGCATAACGCATAACGCATAACGCATAACGCATAACGCATAACGCATAACGCATAACGCATAACGCATAACGCATAACGCATAACGCATAACGCATAACGCATAACGCATAACGCATAACGCATAACGCATAACGCATAACGCATAACGCATAACGCATAACGCATAACGCATAACGCATAACGCATAACGCATAACGCATAACGCATAACGCATAACGCATAACGCATAACGCATAACGCATAACGCATAACGCATAACGCATAACGCATAACGCATAACGCATAACGCATAACGCATAACGCATAACGCATAACGCATAACGCATAACGCATAACGCATAACGCATAACGCATAACGCATAACGCATAACGCATAACGCATAACGCATAACGCATAACGCATAACGCATATCGCATATCGCATAACGCCTAACTCATATCCTACAAAGCATAACGCATAACGCATAACGCATAACGCATAACGCATAACGCATAACGCATAACGCATAACGCATAACGCATAACGCATAACGCATAACGCATAACGCGTAACGCATAACGCATAACGCATAACGCATAACGCATAACGCATAACGCATAACGCATAACGCATAACGCATAACGCATAACGCATAACGCATAACGCATAACGCATAACGCATAACGCATAACGCATAACGCATAACGCACAACGCATAACGCAGAGCCCATAACGCATAATGCATAACCCATAACGCATATCGCATAACTCATAACGCATAACGCACAACGCAGAGCCCATAACGCATAACGCATAACGCATAACGCATAACGCATAACGCATAACGCATAACGCATAACGCATAACGCATAACGCATAACGCATAACGCATAACGCATAACGCATAACGCATAACGCATAACGCATAACGCATAACGCATAACGCATAACGCATAACGCATAACGCATAACGCATAACGCATAACGCATAACGCATAACGCATAACGCATAACGCATAACGCATAACGCATAACGCATAACGCATAACGCATAACGCATAACGCATAACGCATAACGCATAACGCATAACGCATAACGCATAACGCATAACGCATAACGCATAACGCATAACGCATAACGCATAACGCATAACGCATAACGCATAACGCATAACGCATAACGCATAACGCATAACGCATAACGCATAACGCATAACGCATAACGCATAACGCATAACGCATAACGCATAACGCATAACGCATAACGCATAACGCAAACGCATAACGCATAACGCATAACGCATAACGCACAACGCACAACGCACAACGCACAACGCATAACGCATACCGCATAACGCATAACGCATAACGCATAACGCATAACGCATAACGCATAACGCACAACGCACAACGCACAACGCACAACGCACAACGCATAACGCATAACGCACAACGCATAACGCAGAGCCCATAACACATAACGCATAACCCATAACGCATATCGCATAACTCATAACGCATAACGCACAACGCAGAGCCCATAACGCATAACGCATAACGCATAAGGCACAACGCATAACGCATAACGCATATCGCATAACGCATAACGCCTAACTCATATCCTACAACGCATAACGCATAACGCATAACGCATAACGCATAACGCATAACGCATAACGCATAACGCATAACGCATAACGCATAACGCATAACGCATAACGCATAACGCATAACGCATAACGCATAACGCATAACGCATAACGCATAACGCATAACGCATAACGCATAACGCATAACGCATAACGCATAACGCATAACGCATAACGCATAACGCATAACGCATAACGCATAACGCATAACGCATAACGCATAACGCATAACGCATAACGCATAACGCATAACGCATAACGCATAACGCATAACGCAAAACGCATAACGCATAACGCATAACGCATAACGCATAACGCATAACGCATAACGCATAACGCATAACGCATAACGCATAACGCATAACGCCTAACTCATATCCTACAAAGCATAACGCATAACGCATAACGCATAACGCATAACGCATAACGCATAACGCATAACGCATAACGCATAACGCATAACGCATAACGCATAACGCATAACGCATAACGCATAACGCATAACGCATAACGCATAACGCATAACGCATAACGCATAACGCATAACGCATAACGCATAACGCATAACGCATAACGCATAACGCATAACGCATACCGCATAACGCATAACGCATAACGCATAACGCATAACGCATAACGCATAACGCATAACGCATAACGCATAACGCATAACGCATAACGCATAACGCCTAACTCATATCCTACAAAGCATAACGCATAACGCATAACGCATAACGCATAACGCATAACGCATAACGCATAACGCATAACGCATAACGCATAACGCATAACGCATAACGCATAACGCATAACGCATAACGCATAACGCATAACGCATAACGCATAACGCATAACGCATAACGCATAACGCATAACGCATAACGCATAACGCATAACGCATAACGCATAACGCATAACGCATAACGCATAACGCATAACGCATAACGCATAACGCGTAACGCATAACGCCTAACGCATAACGCATAACGCATAACGCATAACGCATAACGCATAACGCATAACGCATAACGCATAACGCATAACGCATAACGCATAACGCATAACGCATAACGCATAACGCATAACGCATAACGCATAACGCATAACGCATAACGCATAACGCATAACGCATAACGCATAACGCATAACGCATAACGCATAACGCATATCGCATATCGCATAACGCCTAACTCATATCCTACAAAGCATAACGCATAACGCATAACGCATAACGCATAACGCATAACGCATAACGCATAACGCATAACGCATAACGCATAACGCATAACGCATAACGCATAACGCATAACGCATAACGCATAACGCATAACGCGTAACGCATAACGCGTAACGCATAACGCATAACGCATAACGCATAACGCATAACGCATAACGCATAACGCATAACGCATAACGCATAACGCATAACGCATAACGCATAACGCATAACGCATAACGCATAACGCATAACGCATAACGCATAACGCATAACGCATAACGCATAACGCATAACGCATAACGCATAACGCATAACGCATAACGCATAACGCATAACGCATAACGCATAACGCATAACGCCTAACTCATATCCTACAAAGCATAACGCATAACGCATAACGCATAACGCATAACGCATAACGCATAACGCATAACGCATAACGCATAACGCATAACGCATAACGCATAACGCATAACGCATAACGCATAACGCATAACGCATAACGCATAACGCATAACGCATAACGCATAACGCATAACGCATACCGCATAACGCATAACGCATAACGCATAACGCATAACGCATAACGCATAACGCATAACGCATAACGCATAACGCATAACGCATAACGCATAACGCATAACGCATAACGCATAACGCCTAACTCATATCCTACAAAGCATAACGCATAACGCATAACGCATAACGCATAACGCATAACGCATAACGCATAACGCATAACGCATAACGCATAACGCATAACGCATAACGCATAACGCACAACGCATAACGCAGAGCCCATAACGCATAATGCATAACCCATAACGCATATCGCATAACTCATAACGCATAACGCACAACGCAGAGCCCATAACGCATAACGCATAACGCATAACGCATAACGCATAAGGCACAACGCATAACGCATAACGCAAATCCATAACACATAACGCATAACGCACAACGCATAACGCATAACGCATAACGCATATCGCATAACGCATATCGCCTAACTCATATCCTACAAAGCATAACGCATAACGCATAACGCATAACGCATAACGCATAACGCATAACGCATAACGCATAACGCATAACGCATAACGCATAACGCATAACGCATAACGCATAACGCATAACGCATAACGCATAACGCATAACGCATAACGCATAACGCATAACGCATAACGCATAACGCATAACGCATAACGCATAACGCATAACGCATAACGCATAACGCATAACGCATAACGCATAACGCATAACGCATAACGCATAACGCATAACGCATAACGCATAACGCATAACGCATAACGCATAACGCATAACGCATAACGCATAACGCATAACGCATAACGCATAACGCATAACGCATAACGCATAACGCATAACGCATAACGCATAACGCATAACGCATAACGCATAACGCATAACGCATAACGCATAACGCATAACGCATAACGCATAACGCATAACGCATAACGCATAACGCATAACGCATAACGCATAACGCATAACGCATAACGCATAACGCATAACGCATAACGCATAACGCATAACGCATAACGCATAACGCATAACGCATAACGCATAACGCATAACGCATAACGCATAACGCATAACGCATAACGCATAACGCATAACGCATAACGCATAACGCATAACGCATAACGCATAACGCATAACGCATAACGCATAACGCATAACGCATAACGCATAACGCATAACGCATAACGCATAACGCATAACGCATAACGCATAACGCATAACGCATAACGCATAACGCATAACGCATAACGCATAACGCATAACGCATAACGCCTAACTCATATCCTACAAAGCATAACGCATAACGCATAACGCATAACGCATAACGCATAACGCATAACGCATAACGCATAACGCATAACGCATAACGCATAACGCATAACGCATAACGCATAACGCATAACGCATAACGCATAACGCATAACGCATAACGCATAACGCATAACGCATAACGCATACCGCATAACGCATAACGCATAACGCATAACGCATAACGCATAACGCATAACGCATAACGCATAACGCATAACGCATAACGCATAACGCATAACGCATAACGCATAACGCATAACGCCTAACTCATATCCTACAAAGCATAACGCATAACGCATAACGCATAACGCATAACGCATAACGCATAACGCATAACGCATAACGCATAACGCATAACGCATAACGCATAACGCATAACGCACAACGCATAACGCAGAGCCCATAACGCATAATGCATAACCCATAACGCATATCGCATAACTCATAACGCATAACGCACAACGCAGAGCCCATAACGCATAACGCATAACGCATAACGCATAACGCATAAGGCACAACGCATAACGCATAACGCAAATCCATAACACATAACGCATAACGCACAACGCATAACGCATAACGCATAACGCATATCGCATAACGCATATCGCCTAACTCATATCCTACAAAGCATAACGCATAACGCATAACGCATAACGCATAACGCATAACGCATAACGCATAACGCATAACGCATAACGCATAACGCATAACGCATAACGCATAACGCATAACGCATAACGCATAACGCATAACGCATAACGCATAACGCATAACGCATAACGCATAACGCATAACGCATAACGCATAACGCATAACGCATAACGCATAACGCATAACGCATAACGCATAACGCATAACGCATAACGCATAACGCATAACGCATAACGCATAACGCATAACGCATAACGCATAACGCATAACGCATAACGCATAACGCATAACGCATAACGCATAACGCATAACGCATAACGCATAACGCATAACGCATAACGCATAACGCATAACGCATAACGCATAACGCATAACGCATAACGCATAACGCATAACGCATAACGCATAACGCATAACGCATAACGCATAACGCATAACGCATAACGCATAACGCATAACGCATAACGCATAACGCATAACGCATAACGCATAACGCATAACGCATAACGCATAACGCATAACGCATAACGCATAACGCATAACGCATAACGCATAACGCATAACGCATAACGCATAACGCATAACGCATAACGCATAACGCATAACGCATAACGCATAACGCATAACGCATAACGCATAACGCAAACGCATAACGCATAACGCATAACGCATAACGCACAACGCACAACGCACAACGCACAACGCATAACGCATACCGCATAACGCATAACGCATAACGCATAACGCATAACGCATAACGCATAACGCACAACGCACAACGCACAACGCACAACGCACAACGCATAACGCATAACGCACAACGCATAACGCAGAGCCCATAACACATAACGCATAACCCATAACGCATATCGCATAACTCATAACGCATAACGCACAACGCAGAGCCCATAACGCATAACGCATAACGCATAACGCATAAGGCACAACGCATAACGCATAACGCATATCGCATAACGCATAACGCCTAACTCATATCCTACAACGCACAACGCACAACGCATAACGCATACCGCATAACGCATAACGCATAACGCACAACGCACAACGCAAATCCATAACACATAACGCATAACGCATAACGCATAACGCATAACGCATAACGCATAACGCATAACGCATAACGCATAACGCATAACGCATAACGCATAACGCATAACGCATAACGCATAACGCATAACGCATAACGCATAACGCATAACGCACAACGCATAACGCAGAGCCCATAACGCATAATGCATAACCCATAACGCATATCGCATAACTCATAACGCATAACGCACAACGCAGAGCCCATAACGCATAACGCATAACGCATAACGCATAACGCATAACGCATAAGGCACAACGCATAACGCATAACGCAAATCCATAACACATAACGCATAACGCACAACGCATAACGCATAACGCATAACGCATATCGCATAACGCATATCGCCTAACTCATATCCTACAAAGCATAACGCATAACGCATAACGCATAACGCATAACGCATAACGCATAACGCATAACGCATAACGCATAACGCATAACGCATAACGCATAACGCATAACGCATAACGCATAACGCATAACGCATAACGCATAACGCATAACGCATAACGCATAACGCATAACGCATAACGCATAACGCATAACGCATAACGCATAACGCATAACGCATAACGCATAACGCATAACGCATAACGCATAACGCATAACGCATAACGCATAACGCATAACGCATAACGCATAACGCATAACGCATAACGCATAACGCATAACGCATAACGCATAACGCATAACGCATAACGCATAACGCATAACGCATAACGCATAACGCATAACGCATAACGCATAACGCATAACGCATAACGCATAACGCATAACGCATAACGCATAACGCATAACGCATAACGCATAACGCATAACGCATAACGCATAACGCACAACGCACAACGCACAACGCACAACGCACAACGCATAACGCATAACGCACAACGCATAACGCAGAGCCCATAACACATAACGCATAACCCATAACGCATATCGCATAACTCATAACGCATAACGCACAACGCAGAGCCCATAACGCATAACGCATAACGCATAAGGCACAACGCATAACGCATAACGCATATCGCATAACGCATAACGCCTAACTCATATCCTACAACGCATAACGCATAACGCATAACGCATAACGCATAACGCATAACGCATAACGCATAACGCATAACGCATAACGCATAACGCATAACGCATAACGCATAACGCATAACGCATAACGAATAACGCATAACGCATAACGCATAACGCATAACGCATAACGCATAACGCATAACGCATAACGCATAACGCATAACGCATAACGCATAACGCATAACGCATAACGCATAACGCATAACGCATAACGCATAACGCATAACGCATAACGCATAACGCATAACGCATAACGCATAACGCATAACGCATAACGCATAACGCATAACGCATAACGCATAACGCATAACGCAAAACGCATAACGCATAACGCATAACGCATAACGCATAACGCATAACGCATAACGCATAACGCATAACGCATAACGCATAACGCATAACGCATAACGCATAACGCATAACGCATAACGCATAACGCATAACGCATAACGCCTAACTCATATCCTACAAAGCATAACGCATAACGCATAACGCATAACGCATAACGCATAACGCATAACGCATAACGCATAACGCATAACGCATAACGCATAACGCATAACGCATAACGCATAACGCATAACGCATAACGCATAACGCATAACGCATAACGCATAACGCATAACGCATAACGCATAACGCATAACGCATAACGCATAACGCATAACGCATAACGCATACCGCATAACGCATAACGCATAACGCATAAGGCACAACGCATAACGCATAACGCAAATCCATAACACATAACGCATAACGCACAACGCATAACGCATAACGCATAACGCATATCGCATAACGCATAACGCCTAACTCATATCCTACAAAGCATAACGCATAACGCATAACGCATAACGCATAACGCATAACGCATAACGCATAACGCATAACGCATAACGCATAACGCATAACGCATAACGCATAACGCATAACGCATAACGCATAACGCATAACGCATAACGCATAACGCATAACGCATAACGCATAACGCATAACGCATAGCGTATAACGCATAACGCATAACGCATAACGCATAACGCATAACGCACAACGCACAACGCATAACGCATAACGCATAACGCAAACGCATAACGCATAACGCACAACACATAACGCAAACGCATAACGCATAACGCATAACGCACAACGCACAACGCACAACGCACAACGCACAACGCATAACGCATAACGCATAACGCATAACGCATAACGCATAACGCATAACGCATAACGCATAACGCATAACGCATAACGCATACCGCATAACGCATAACGCATAACGCATAAGGCACAACGCATAACGCATAACGCAAATCCATAACACATAACGCACAACGCACAACGCACAACGCACAACGCATAACGCATAACGCATAACGCATAACGCATAACGCATAACGCATAACGCATAACGCATAACGCATAACGCATAACGCATAACGCATAACGCATAACGCATAACGCATAACGCATAACGCATAACGCATAACGCATAACGCATAACGCATAACGCATAACGCATAACGCATAACGCATAACGCATAACGCATAACGCATAACGCATAACGCATAACGCATAACGCATAACGCATAACGCATAACGCATAACGCATAACGCATAACGCATAACGCATAACGCATAACGCATAACGCATAACGCATAACGCATAACGCATAACGCATAACGCATAACGCATAACGCATAACGCATAACGCAAACGCATAACGCATAACGCATAACGCACAACGCACAACGCACAACGCACAACGCATAACGCATACCGCATAACGCATAACGCATAACGCATAACGCATAACGCATAACGCATAACGCACAACGCACAACGCACAACGCACAACGCACAACGCACAACGCATAACGCATAACGCACAACGCATAACGCAGAGCCCATAACACATAACGCATAACCCATAACGCATATCGCATAACTCATAACGCATAACGCACAACGCAGAGCCCATAACGCATAACGCATAACGCAACACGCATAACGCATAACGCATAACGCATAACGCATAACGCATAACGCATAACGCAAAACGCATAACGCATAACGCATAACGCATAACGCATAACGCATAACGCATAACGCATAACGCATAACGCATAACGCATAACGCATAACGCATAACGCATAACGCAGAACGCACAACGCACAACGCACAACGCACAACGCACAACGCACAACGCATAACGCATAACGCATAACGCATAACGCATAACGCATAACGCATAACGCACAACGCATAACGCAGAGCCCATAACGCATAATGCATAACCCATAACGCATATCGCATAACTCATAACGCATAACGCACAACGCAGAGCCCATAACGCATAACGCATAACGCATAACGCATAAGGCACAACGCATAACGCATAACGCAAATCCATAACACATAACGCATAACGCACAACGCATAACGCATAACGCATAACGCATATCGCATAACGCATAACGCCTAACTCATATCCTACAAAGCATAACGCATAACGCATAACGCATAACGCATAACGCATAACGCATAACGCATAACGCATAACGCATAACGCATAACGCATAACGCATAACGCATAACGCATAACGCATAACGCATAACGCATAACGCATAACGCATAACGCATAACGCATAACGCATAACGCATAGCGTATAACGCATAACGCATAACGCATAACCCATAACGCACAACGCACAACGCATAACGCATAACGCATAACGCATAACGCATAACGCATAACGCAAACGCATAACGCATAACGCATAACGCACAACACATAACGCAAACGCATAACGCATAACGCATAACGCACAACGCACAACGCACAACGCACAACGCATAACGCATAACGCATAACGCATAACGCATAACGCATAACGCATAACGCATAACGCATAACGCATAACGCATAACGCATAACGCAGAACGCACAACGCACAACGCACAACGCATAACGCATAACGCATAACGCATAACGCATAACGCATAACGCATAACGCATAACGCATAACGCATAACGCATAACGCATAACGCATAACGCATAACGCATAACGCATAACGCATAACGCATACCGCATAACGCATAACGCATAACGCATAAGGCACAACGCATAACGCATAACGCAAATCCATAACACATAACGCATAACGCACAACGCATAACGCATAACGCATAACGCATATCGCATAACGCATAACGCCTAACTCATATCCTACAAAGCATAACGCATAACGCATAACGCATAACGCATAACGCATAACGCATAACGCATAACGCATAACGCATAACGCATAACGCATAACGCATAACGCATAACGCATAACGCATAACGCATAACGCATAACGCATAACGCATAACGCATAACGCATAACGCATAACGCATAACGCATAACGCATAACGCATAACGCATAACGCATAACGCATAACGCATAGCGTATAACGCATAACGCATAACGCATAACGCATAACGCATAACGCACAACGCACAACGCATAACGCATAACGCATAACGCAAACGCATAACGCATAACGCACAACACATAACGCAAACGCATAACGCATAACGCATAACGCACAACGCACAACGCACAACGCACAACGCACAACGCATAACGCATAACGCATAACGCATAACGCATAACGCATAACGCATAACGCATAACGCATAACGCATAACGCATAACGCATACCGCATAACGCATAACGCATAACGCATAAGGCACAACGCATAACGCATAACGCAAATCCATAACACATAACGCACAACGCACAACGCACAACGCACAACGCATAACGCATAACGCATAACGCATAACGCATAACGCATAACGCATAACGCATAACGCATAACGCATAACGCATAACGCATAACGCATAACGCATAACGCATAACGCATAACGCATAACGCATAACGCATAACGCATAACGCATAACGCATAACGCATAACGCATAACGCATAACGCATAGCGTATAACGCATAACGCATAACGCATAACGCATAACGCACAACGCACAACGCATAACGCATAACGCATAACGCAAACGCATAACGCATAACGCACAACACATAACGCAAACGCATAACGCATAACGCATAACGCACAACGCACAACGCACAACGCACAACGCACAACGCATAACGCATAACGCATAACGCATAACGCATAACGCATAACGCATAACGCATAACGCATAACGCATAACGCATAACGCATACCGCATAACGCATAACGCATAACGCATAAGGCACAACGCATAACGCATAACGCAAATCCATAACACATAACGCACAACGCACAACGCACAACGCACAACGCATAACGCATAACGCATAACGCATAACGCATAACGCATAACGCATAACGCATAACGCATAACGCATAACGCATAACGCATAACGCATAACGCATAACGCATAACGCATAACGCATAACGCATAACGCATAACGCATAACGCATAACGCATAACGCATAACGCATAACGCATAACGCATAACGCATAACGCATAACGCATAACGCATAACGCATAACGCATAACGCATAACGCATAACGCATAACGCATAACGCATAACGCATAACGCATAACGCATAACGCATAACGCATAACGCATAACGCATAACGCATAACGCATAACGCAAACGCATAACGCATAACGCATAACGCACAACGCACAACGCACAACGCACAACGCATAACGCATACCGCATAACGCATAACGCATAACGCATAACGCATAACGCATAACGCATAACGCACAACGCACAACGCACAACGCACAACGCACAACGCACAACGCACAACGCATAACGCATAACGCACAACGCATAACGCAGAGCCCATAACACATAACGCATAACCCATAACGCATATCGCATAACTCATAACGCATAACGCACAACGCAGAGCCCATAACGCATAACGCATAACGCAACACGCATAACGCATAACGCATAACGCATAACGCATAACGCATAACGCATAACGCAAAACGCATAACGCATAACGCATAACGCATAACGCATAACGCATAACGCATAACGCATAACGCATAACGCATAACGCATAACGCATAACGCATAACGCAGAACGCACAACGCACAACGCACAACGCACAACGCACAACGCATAACGCATAACGCATAACGCATAACGCATAACGCATAACGCATAACGCATAACGCATAACGCACAACGCATAACGCAGAGCCCATAACGCATAATGCATAACCCATAACGCATATCGCATAACTCATAACGCATAACGCACAACGCAGAGCCCATAACGCATAACGCATAACGCATAACGCATAAGGCACAACGCATAACGCATAACGCAAATCCATAACACATAACGCATAACGCACAACGCATAACGCATAACGCATATCGCATAACGCATAACGCCTAACTCATATCCTACAAAGCATAACGCATAACGCATAACGCATAACGCATAACGCATAACGCATAACGCATAACGCATAACGCATAACGCATAACGCATAACGCATAACGCATAACGCATAACGCATAACGCATAACGCATAACGCATAACGCATAACGCATAACGCATAACGCATAACGCATAACGCATAACGCATAGCGTATAACGCATAACGCATAACGCATAACGCATAACGCACAACGCACAACGCATAACGCATAACGCATAACGCATAACGCATAACGCATAACGCAAACGCATAACGCATAACGCATAACGCACAACACATAACGCAAACGCATAACGCATAACGCATAACGCACAACGCACAACGCACAACGCACAACGCATAACGCATAACGCATAACGCATAACGCATAACGCATAACGCATAACGCATAACGCATAACGCATAACGCATAACGCAGAACGCACAACGCACAACGCACAACGCACAACGCACAACGCACAACGCATAACGCATAACGCATAACGCATAACGCATAACGCATAACGCATAACGCATAACGCATAACGCATAACGCATAACGCACAACGCATAACGCAGAGCCCATAACGCATAATGCATAACCCATAACGCATATCGCATAACTCATAACGCATAACGCACAACGCAGAGCCCATAACGCATAACGCATAACGCATAACGCATAAGGCACAACGCATAACGCATAACGCAAATCCATAACACATAACGCATAACGCACAACGTATAACGCATAACGCATATCGCATAACGCATAACGCCTAACTCATATCCTACAAAGCATAACGCATAACGCATAACGCATAACGCATAACGCATAACGCATAACGCATAACGCATAACGCATAACGCATAACGCATAACGCATAACGCATAACGCATAACGCATAACGCATAACGCATAACGCATAACGCATAACGCATAACGCATAACGCATAACGCATAACGCATAACGCATAACGCATAACGCATAACGCATAACGCATAACGCAAACGCATAACGCATAACGCATAACGCATAACGCATAACGCACAACGCACAACGCACAACGCACAACGCATAACGCATACCGCATAACGCATAACGCATAACGCATAACGCATAACGCATAACGCATAACGCACAACGCACAACGCACAACGCACAACGCACAACGCATAACGCATAACGCACAACGCATAACGCAGAGCCCATAACACATAACGCATAACCCATAACGCATATCGCATAACTCATAACGCATAACGCACAACGCAGAGCCCATAACGCATAACGCATAACGCATAACGCATAAGGCACAACGCATAACGCATAACGCATATCGCATAACGCATAACGCCTAACTCATATCCTACAACGCACAACGCACAACGCATAACGCATACCGCATAACGCATAACGCATAACGCACAACGCACAACGCAAATCCATAACACATAACGCATAACGCATAACGCATAACGCATAACGCATAACGCATAACGCATAACGCATAACGCATAACGCATAACGCATAACGCATAACGCATAACGCATAACGCATAACGCATAACGCATAACGCATAACGCATAACGCATAACGCATAACGCATAACGCATAACGCATAACGCATAACGCATAACGCATAACGCATAACGCATAACGCATAACGCATAACGCATAACGCATAACGCATAACGCATAACGCATAACGCATAACGCATAACGCATAACGCATAACGCATAACGCATAACGCATAACGCATAACGCATAACGCATAACGCATAACGCATAACGCATAACGCATAACGCATAACGCATAACGCATAACGCATAACGCATAACGCATAACGCATAACGCATAACGCATAACGCATAACGCATAACGCATAACGCATAACGCATAACGCATAACGCATAACGCATAACGCATAACGCATAACGCATAACGCATAACGCATAACGCATAACGCATAACGCATAACGCATAACGCATAACGCATAACGCATAACGCATAACGCATAACGCATAACGCATAACGCATAACGCATAACGCATAACGCATAACGCATAACGCATAACGCATAACGCATAACGCATAACGCATAACGCATAACGCATAACGCATAACGCATAACGCATAACGCATAACGCATAACGCATAACGCATAACGCATAACGCATAACGCATAACGCATAACGCATAACGCATAACGCATAACGCAAAACGCATAACGCATAACGCATAACGCATAACGCATAACGCATAACGCATAACGCATAACGCATAACGCCTAACTCATATCCTACAAAGCATAACGCATAACGCATAACGCATAACGCATAACGCATAACGCATAACGCATAACGCATAACGCATAACGCATAACGCATAACGCATAACGCATAACGCATAACGCATAACGCATAACGCATAACGCATAACGCATAACGCATAACGCATAACGCATAACGCATAACGCATAACGCATAACGCATAACGCATAACGCATAACGCATAACGCATAACGCATAACGCATACCGCATAACGCATAACGCATAACGCATAAGGCACAACGCATAACGCATAACGCAAATCCATAACACATAACGCACAACGCATAACGCATAACGCATAACGCATATCGCATAACGCATAACGCCTAACTCATATCCTACAAAGCATAACGCATAACGCATAACGCATAACGCATAACGCATAACGCATAACGCATAACGCATAACGCATAACGCATAACGCATAACGCATAACGCATAACGCATAACGCATAACGCATAACGCATAACGCATAACGCATAGCGTATAACGCATAACGCATAACGCATAACGCATAACGCATAACGCACAACGCACAACGCATAACGCATAACGCATAACGCAAACGCATAACGCATAACGCACAACACATAACGCAAACGCATAACGCATAACGCATAACGCACAACGCACAACGCACAACGCACAACGCACAACGCATAACGCATAACGCATAACGCATAACGCATAACGCATAACGCATAACGCATAACGCATAACGCATAACGCATAACGCATAACGCATACCGCATAACGCATAACGCATAACGCATAAGGCACAACGCATAACGCATAACGCAAATCCATAACACATAACGCACAACGCACAACGCACAACGCACAACGCATAACGCATAACGCATAACGCATAACGCATAACGCATAACGCATAACGCATAACGCATAACGCATAACGCATAACGCATAACGCATAACGCATAACGCATAACGCATAACGCATAACGCATAACGCATAACGCATAACGCATAACGCATAACGCATAACGCATAACGCATAACGCATAACGCATAACGCATAACGCATAACGCATAACGCATAACGCATAACGCATAACGCATAACGCATAACGCATAACGCATAACGCATAACGCATAACGCATAACGCATAACGCATAACGCATAACGCATAACGCATAACGCATAACGCATAACGCATAACGCATAACGCATAACGCATAACGCATAACGCATAACGCATAACGCATAACGCATAACGCATAACGCATAACGCATAACGCATAACGCATAACGCATAACGCATAACGCATAACGCATAACGCATAACGCATAACGCATAACGCATAACGCAAACGCATAACGCATAACGCATAACGCACAACGCACAACGCACAACGCACAACGCATAACGCATACCGCATAACGCATAACGCATAACGCATAACGCATAACGCATAACGCATAACGCACAACGCACAACGCACAACGCACAACGCACAACGCACAACGCATAACGCATAACGCACAACGCATAACGCAGAGCCCATAACACATAACGCATAACCCATAACGCATATCGCATAACTCATAACGCATAACGCACAACGCAGAGCCCATAACGCATAACGCATAACGCAACACGCATAACGCATAAGGCACAACGCATAACGCATAACGCAAATCCATAACACATAACGCATAACGCACAACGCATAACGCATAACGCATAACGCATAACGCATAACGCATAACGCATAACGCATAACGCATAACGCATAACGCATAACGCATAACGCATAACGCATAACGCATAACGCATAACGCATAACGCATAACGCATAACGCATAACGCATAACGCATAACGCATAACGCATAACGCATAACGCATAACGCATAACGCATAACGCATAACGCATAACGCATAACGCATAACGCAAAACGCATAACGCATAACGCATAACGCATAACGCATAACGCATAACGCATAACGCATAACGCATAACGCATAACGCCTAACTCATATCCTACAAAGCATAACGCATAACGCATAACGCATAACGCATAACGCATAACGCATAACGCATAACGCATAACGCATAACGCATAACGCATAACGCATAACGCATAACGCATAACGCATAACGCATAACGCATAACGCATAACGCATAACGCATAACGCATAACGCATAACGCATAACGCATAACGCATAACGCATAACGCATAACGCATAACGCATAACGCATAACGCATAACGCATAACGCATAACGCATAACGCATAACGCATACCGCATAACGCATAACGCATAACGCATAAGGCACAACGCATAACGCATAACGCAAATCCATAACACATAACGCATAACGCACAACGCATAACGCATAACGCATAACGCATATCGCATAACGCATAACGCCTAACTCATATCCTACAAAGCATAACGCATAACGCATAACGCATAACGCATAACGCATAACGCATAACGCATAACGCATAACGCATAACGCATAACGCATAACGCATAACGCATAACGCATAACGCATAACGCATAACGCATAACGCATAACGCATAACGCATAGCGTATAACGCATAACGCATAACGCATAACGCAAATCCATAACACATAACGCATAACGCACAACGCATAACGCATAACGCATAACGCATATCGCATAACGCATAACGCCTAACTCATATCCTACAAAGCATAACGCATAACGCATAACGCATAACGCATAACGCATAACGCATAACGCATAACGCATAACGCATAACGCATAACGCATAACGCATAACGCATAACGCATAACGCATAACGCATAACGCATAACGCATAACGCATAACGCATAGCGTATAACGCATAACGCATAACGCATAACGCATAACGCATAACGCACAACGCACAACGCATAACGCATAACGCATAACGCAAACGCATAACGCATAACGCACAACACATAACGCAAACGCATAACGCATAACGCATAACGCACAACGCACAACGCACAACGCACAACGCACAACGCATAACGCATAACGCATAACGCATAACGCATAACGCATAACGCATAACGCATAACGCATAACGCATAACGCATAACGCATAACGCATAACGCATAACGCATACCGCATAACGCATAACGCATAACGCATAAGGCACAACGCATAACGCATAACGCAAATCCATAACACATAACGCACAACGCACAACGCACAACGCACAAACGCATAACGCATAACGCATAACGCATAACGCATAACGCATAACGCATAACGCATAACGCATAACGCATAACGCATAACGCATAACGCATAACGCATAACGCATAACGCATAACGCATAACGCATAACGCATAACGCATAACGCATAACGCATAACGCATAACGCATAACGCATAACGCATAACGCATAACGCATAACGCATAACGCATAACGCATAACGCATAACGCATAACGCATAACGCATAACGCATAACGCATAACGCATAACGCATAACGCATAACGCATAACGCATAACGCATAACGCATAACGCATAACGCATAACGCATAACGCATAACGCATAACGCATAACGCATAACGCATAACGCATAACGCATAACGCATAACGCATAACGCATAACGCATAACGCATAACGCATAACGCATAACGCATAACGCATAACGCATAACGCATAACGCATAACGCATAACGCATAACGCATAACGCATAACGCATAACGCAAACGCATAACGCATAACGCATAACGCACAACGCACAACGCACAACGCACAACGCATAACGCATACCGCATAACGCATAACGCATAACGCATAACGCATAACGCATAACGCATAACGCATAACGCACAACGCACAACGCACAACGCACAACGCACAACGCATAACGCATAACGCACAACGCATAACGCAGAGCCCATAACACATAACGCATAACCTATAACGCATATCGCATAACTCATAACGCATAACGCACAACGCAGAGCCCATAACGCATAACGCATAACGCAACACGCATAACGCATAAGGCACAACGCATAACGCATAACGCAAATCCATAACACATAACGCATAACGCACAACGCATAACGCATAACGCATATCGCATAACGCATAACGCCTAACTCATATCCTACAACGCACAACGCACAACGCATAACGCATACCGCATAACGCATAACGCATAACGCACAACGCACAACGCAAATCCATAACACATAACGCATAACGCATAACGCATAACGCATAACGCATAACGCATAACGCATAACGCATAACGCATAACGCATAACGCATAACGCATAACGCATAACGCATAACGCATAACGCATAACGCATAACGCATAACGCATAACGCATAACGCATAACGCATAACGCATAACGCATAACGCATAACGCATAACGCATAACGCATAACGCATAACGCATAACGCATAACGCATAACGCATAACGCATAACGCATAACGCATAACGCATAACGCATAACGCATAACGCATAACGCATAACGCATAACGCATAACGCATAACGCATAACGCATAACGCATAACGCATAACGCATAACGCATAACGCATAACGCATAACGCATAACGCATAACGCATAACGCATAACGCATAACGCATAACGCATAACGCATAACGCATAACGCATAACGCATAACGCATAACGCATAACGCATAACGCATAACGCATAACGCATAACGCATAACGCATAACGCATAACACATAACGCATAACGCATAACGCATAACGCATAACGCATAACGCATAACGCATAACGCATAACGCATAACGCATAACGCATAACGCATAACGCATAACGCAAACGCATAACGCATAACGCATAACGCATAACGCACAACGCACAACGCACAACGCACAACGCATAACGCATACCGCATAGCGCATAACGCATAACGCATAACGCATAACGCATAACGCATAACGCACAACGCACAACGCACAACGCACAACGCACAACGCACAACGCATAACGCATAACGCACAACGCATAACGCAGAGCCCATAACACATAACGCATAACCCATAACGCATATCGCATAACTCATAACGCATAACGCACAACGCAGAGCCCATAACGCATAACGCATAACGCATAACGCATAACGCATAACGCATAACGCATAAGGCACAACGCATAACGCATAACGCATATCGCATAACGCATAACGCCTAACTCATATCCTACAACGCACAACGCACAACGCATAACGCATAACGCATAACGCATAAGGCACAACGCATAACGCATAACGCATAATGCATAACCCATAACGCATATCGCATAACTCATAACGCATAACGCACAACGCAGAGCCCATAACGCATAACGCATAAGGCACAACGCATAACGCATAACGCAAATCCATAACACATAACGCATAACGCACAACGCATAACGCATAACGCATAACGCATATCGCATAACGCATAACGCCTAACTCATATCCTACAAAGCATAACGCATAACGCATAACGCATAACGCATAACGCATAACGCATAACGCATAACGCATAACGCATAACGCATAACGCATAACGCATAACGCATAACGCATAACGCATAACGCATAACGCATAACGCATAACGCATAACGCATAACGCATAACGCATAACGCATAACGCATAACGCATAACGCATAACGCATAACGCATAACGCATAACGCATAACGCATAACGCATAACGCATAACGCATAACGCATAACGCATAACGCATAACGCATAACGCATAACGCATAACGCATAACGCATAACGCATAACGCATAACGCATACCGCATAACGCATAACGCATAACGCATAACGCATAACGCATAACGCATAACGCATAACGCATAACGCATAACGCATAACGCATAACGCATAACGCACAACGCATAACGCATAACGCATAACGCATAACGCATAACGCATATCGCATAACGCATAACGCCTAACTCATATCCTACAAAGCATAACGCATAACGCATAACGCATAACGCATAACGCATAACGCATAACGCATAACGCATAACGCATAACGCATAACGCATAACGCATAACGCATAACGCATAACGCATAACGCATAACGCATAACGCATAACGCATAACGCATAACGCATAACGCATAGCGTATAACGCATAACGCATAACGCATAACGCATAACGCACAACGCACAACGCATAACGCATAACGCATAACGCAAACGCATAACGCATAACGCACAACACATAACGCAAACGCATAACGCATAACGCATAACGCACAACGCACAACGCACAACGCACAACGCATAACGCATAACGCATAACGCATAACGCATAACGCATAACGCATAACGCATAACGCATAACGCATAACGCAGAACGCACAACGCACAACGCACAACGCACAACGCACAACGCACAACGCATAACGCATAACGCATAACGCATAACGCATAACGCATAACGCATAACGCACAACGCATAACGCAGAGCCCATAACGCATAATGCATAACCCATAACGCATATCGCATAACTCATAACGCATAACGCACAACGCAGAGCCCATAACGCATAACGCATAACGCATAACGCATAAGGCACAACGCATAACGCATAACGCAAATCCATAACACATAACGCATAACGCACAACGTATAACGCATAACGCATAACGCATATCGCATAACGCATAACGCCTAACTCATATCCTACAAAGCATAACGCATAACGCATAACGCATAACGCATAACGCATAACGCATAACGCATAACGCATAACGCATAACGCATAACGCATAACGCATAACGCATAACGCATAACGCATAACGCATAACGCATAACGCATAACGCATAACGCATAACGCATAACGCATAACGCATAACGCATAACGCATAACGCATAACGCATAACGCATAACGCATAACGCATAACGCATAACGCATAACGCATAACGCATAACGCATAACGCATAACGCATAACGCATAACGCATAACGCATAACGCATAACGCATAACGCATAACGCATAACGCATAACGCATAACGCATAACGCATAACGCATAACGCATAACGCATAACGCATAACGCAAACGCATAACGCATAACGCATAACGCACAACGCACAACGCACAACGCACAACGCATAACGCATACCGCATAACGCATAACGCATAACGCATAACGCATAACGCATAACGCACAACGCACAACGCACAACGCACAACGCACAACGCACAACGCATAACGCATAACGCACAACGCATAACGCAGAGCCCATAACACATAACGCATAACCCATAACGCATATCGCATAACTCATAACGCATAACGCATAACGCATAACGCATAACGCATAACGCATAAGGCACAACGCATAACGCATAACGCAAATCCATAACACATAACGCATAACGCACAACGCATAACGCATAACGCATATCGCATAATGCATAACGCCTAACTCATATCCTACAACGCACAACGCATAACGCATAACGCATAACGCATAACGCATAACGCATAACGCATAACGCATAACGCATAACGCATAACGCATAACGCATAACGCATAACGCATAACGCATAACGCATAACGCATAACGCATAACGCATAACGCATAACGCATAACGCATAACGCATAACGCATAACGCATAACGCATAACGCATAACGCATAACGCATAACGCATAACGCATAACGCATAACGCATAACGCATAACGCATAACGCATAACGCATAACGCATAACGCATAACGCATAACGCATAACGCATAACGCACAACGCATAACGCAGAGCCCATAACGCATAATGCATAACCCATAACGCATATCGCATAACTCATAACGCATAACGCACAACGCAGAGCCCATAACGCATAACGCATAACGCATAACGCCTAACTCATATCCTACAAAGCATAACGCATAACGCATAACGCATAACGCATAACGCACAACGCACAACGCATAACGCAAATCCATAACACATAACGCATAACGCACAACGCATAACGCATAACGCATAACGCATATCGCATAACGCATAACGCCTAACTCATATCCTACAAAGCATAACGCATAACGCATAACGCATAACGCATAACGCATAACGCATAACGCATAACGCATAACGCATAACGCATAACGCATAACGCATAACGCATAACGCATAACGCATAACGCATAACGCATAACGCATAACGCATAACGCATAACGCATAACGCATAACGCATAACGCATAACGCATACCGCATAACGCATAACGCATAACGCATAACGCATAACGCATAACGCATAACGCATAACGCATAACGCCTAACTCATATCCTACAAAGCATAACGCATAACGCATAACGCATAACGCATAACGCATAACGCATAACGCATAACGCATAACGCATAACGCATAACGCATAACGCATAACGCATAACGCATAACGCATAACGCATAACGCATACCGCATAACGCATAACGCATAACGCATAACGCATAAGGCACAACGCATAACGCATAACGCAAATCCATAACACATAACGCATAACGCACAACGCATAACGCATAACGCATAACGCATAACGCATAACGCATATCGCATAACGCATAACGCCTAACTCATATCCTACAAAGCATAACGCATAACGCATAACGCATAACGCATAACGCATAACGCATAACGCATAACGCATAACGCATAACGCATAACGCATAACGCATAACGCATAACGCATAACGCATAACGCATAACGCATAACGCATAACGCATAACGCATAACGCATAACGCATAACGCATAACGCATAACGCATAGCGTATAACGCATAACGCATAACGCATAACGCATAACGCATAACGCACAACGCACAACGCATAACGCATAACGCATAACGCAAACGCATAACGGATAACGCACAACACATAACGCAAACGCATAACGCATAACGCATAACGCATAACGCACAACGCACAACGCACAACGCACAACGCATAACGCATAACGCATAACGCATAACGCATAACGCATAACGCATAACGCATAACGCATAACGCAGAACGCACAACGCACAACGCACAACGCACAACGCACAACGCACAACGCATAACGCATAACGCATAACGCATAACGCATAACGCATAACGCATAACGCATAACGCACAACGCATAACGCAGAGCCCATAACGCATAATGCATAACCCATAACGCATATCGCATAACTCATAACGCATAACGCACAACGCAGAGCCCATAACGCATAACGCATAACGCATAACGCATAAGGCACAACGCATAACGCATAACGCAAATCCATAACACATAACGCATAACGCACAACGTATAACGCATAACGCATAACGCATATCGCATAACGCATAACGCCTAACTCATATCCTACAAAGCATAACGCATAACGCATAACGCATAACGCATAACGCATAACGCATAACGCATAACGCATAACGCATAACGCATAACGCATAACGCATAACGCATAACGCATAACGCATAACGCACAACGCATAACGCATAACGCATAACGCATAACGCATAACGCATAACGCATAACGCATAACGCATAACGCATAACGCATAACGCATAACGCATAACGCATAACGCATAACGCCTAACTCATATCCTACAAAGCATAACGCATAACGCATAACGCATAACGCATAACGCATAACGCATAACGCATAACGCATAACGCATAACGCATAACGCATAACGCATAACGCATAACGCATAACGCATAACGCATAACGCATAACGCATAACGCATAACGCATAACGCATAACGCATAACGCATAACGCATAACGCATAACGCATACCGCATAACGCATAACGCATAACGCATAACGCATAACGCATAACGCATAACGCATAACGCATAACGCCTAACTCATATCCTACAAAGCATAACGCATAACGCATAACGCATAACGCATAACGCATAACGCATAACGCATAACGCATAACGCATAACGCATAACGCATAACGCATAACGCATAACGCATAACGCATAACGCATAACGCATAACGCATAACGCATAACGCATAACGCATAACGCATAACGCATAACGCATAACGCATAACGCATAACGCATAACGCATAACGCATAACGCATAACGCATAACGCATAACGCATAACGCATAACGCATAACGCATAACGCATAACGCATAACGCATAACGCATAACGCATAACGCATAACGCATAACGCATAACGCATAAGGCACAACGCATAACGCATAACGCAAATCCATAACACATAACGCATAACGCACAACGCATAACGCATAACGCATAACGCATAACGCATAACGCATAACGCATAACGCATATCGCATAACGCATAACGCCTAACTCATATCCTACAAAGCATAACGCATAACGCATAACGCATAACGCATAACGCATAACGCATAACGCATAACGCATAACGCATAACGCATAACGCATAACGCATAACGCATAACGCATAACGCATAACGCATAACGCATAACGCATAACGCATAACGCATAACGCATAACGCATAACGCATAACGCATAACGCATAACGCATAACGCATAACGCATAACGCATAACGCATAACGCATAACGCATAACGCATAACGCATAGCGTATAACGCATAACGCATAACGCATAACGCATAACGCATAACGCACAACGCACAACGCATAACGCATAACGCATAACGCAAACGCATAACGCATAACGCACAACGCATAACGCAAACGCATAACGCATAACGCATAACGCACAACGCACAACGCACAACGCACAACGCATAACGCATAACGCATAACGCATAACGCATAACGCATAACGCATAACGCATAACGCATAACGCATAACGCATAACGCAGAACGCACAACGCACAACGCACAACGCATAACGCATAACGCATAACGCATAACGCATAACGCATAACGCATAACGCATAACGCATAACGCATAACGCATAACGCATAACGCATAACGCATAACGCATAACGCATAACGCATAACGCATAACGCATAACGCATAACGCATAACGCATAACGCATAACGCATAACGCATAACGCATACCGCATAACGCATAACGCATAACGCATAACGCATAACGCATAACGCATAACGCATAACGCATAACGCATAACGCCTAACTCATATCCTACAAAGCATAACGCATAACGCATAACGCATAACGCATAACGCATAACGCATAACGCATAACGCATAACGCATAACGCATAACGCATAACGCATAACGCATAACGCATAACGCATAACGCATAACGCATAACGCATAACGCATAACGCATAACGCATAACGCATAACGCATAACGCATAACGCATAACGCATACCGCATAACGCATAACGCATAACGCATAAGGCACAACGCATAACGCATAACGCAAATCCATAACACATAACGCATAACGCACAACGCATAACGCATAACGCATAACGCATAACGCATAACGCATATCGCATAACGCATAACGCCTAACTCATATCCTACAAAGCATAACGCATAACGCATAACGCATAACGCATAACGCATAACGCATAACGCATAACGCATAACGCATAACGCATAACGCATAACGCATAACGCATAACGCATAACGCATAACGCATAACGCATAACGCATAACGCATAACGCATAACGCATAACGCATAACGCATAACGCATAACGCATAACGCATAACGCATAACGCATAACGCATAACGCATAACGCATAACGCATAACGCATAGCGTATAACGCATAACGCATAACGCATAACGCATAACGCATAACGCACAACGCACAACGCATAACGCATAACGCATAACGCAAACGCATAACGCATAACGCACAACACATAACGCAAACGCATAACGCATAACGCATAACGCACAACGCACAACGCACAACGCACAACGCATAACGCATAACGCATAACGCATAACGCATAACGCATAACGCATAACGCATAACGCATAACGCATAACGCATAACGCAGAACGCACAACGCACAACGCACAACGCACAACGCACAACGCACAACGCATAACGCATAACGCATAACGCATAACGCATAACGCATAACGCATAACGCATAACGCACAACGCATAACGCAGAGCCCATAACGCATAATGCATAACCCATAACGCATATCGCATAACTCATAACGCATAACGCACAACGCAGAGCCCATAACGCATAACGCATAACGCATAACGCATAAGGCACAACGCATAACGCATAACGCAAATCCATAACACATAACGCATAACGCACAACGTATAACGCATAACGCATAACGCATATCGCATAACGCATAACGCCTAACTCATATCCTACAAAGCATAACGCATAACGCATAACGCATAACGCATAACGCATAACGCATAACGCATAACGCATAACGCATAACGCATAACGCATAACGCATAACGCATAACGCATAACGCATAACGCATAACGCATAACGCATAACGCATACCGCATAACGCATAACGCATAACGCATAACGCATAACGCATAACGCATAACGCATAACGCATAACGCATAACGCCTAACTCATATCCTACAAAGCATAACGCATAACGCATAACGCATAACGCATAACGCATAACGCATAACGCATAACGCATAACGCATAACGCATACCGCATAACGCATAACGCATAACGCATAAGGCACAACGCATAACGCATAACGCAAATCCATAACACATAACGCATAACGCACAACGCATAACGCATAACGCATAACGCATAACGCATATCGCATAACGCATAACGCCTAACTCATATCCTACAAAGCATAACGCATAACGCATAACGCATAACGCATAACGCATAACGCATAACGCATAACGCATAACGCATAACGCATAACGCATAACGCATAACGCATAACGCATAACGCATAACGCATAACGCATAACGCATAACGCATAACGCATAACGCATAACGCATAACGCATAACGCATAGCGTATAACGCATAACGCATAACGCATAACGCATAACGCATAACGCATAACGCATAACGCATAACGCATAACGCATAACGCATAACGCATAACGCATAACGCATAACGCATAACGCATAACGCATAACGCATAACGCATAACGCATAACGCATAACGCATAAGGCACAACGCATAACGCATAACGCAAATCCATAACACATAACGCATAACGCACAACGCATAACGCATAACGCATAACGCATAACGCATAACGCATAACGCATATCGCATAACGCATAACGCCTAACTCATATCCTACAAAGCATAACGCATAACGCATAACGCATAACGCATAACGCATAACGCATAACGCATAACGCATAACGCATAACGCATAACGCATAACGCATAACGCATAACGCATAACGCATAACGCATAACGCATAACGCATAACGCATAACGCATAACGCATAACGCATAACGCATAACGCATAACGCATAACGCATAACGCATAACGCATAACGCATAACGCATAACGCATAGCGTATAACGCATAACGCATAACGCATAACGCATAACGCATAACGCACAACGCACAACGCATAACGCATAACGCATAACGCAAACGCATAACGCATAACGCACAACGCATAACGCAAACGCATAACGCATAACGCATAACGCACAACGCACAACGCACAACGCACAACGCATAACGCATAACGCATAACGCATAACGCATAACGCATAACGCATAACGCATAACGCATAACGCATAACGCATAACGCAGAACGCACAACGCACAACGCACAACGCATAACGCATAACGCATAACGCATAACGCATAACGCATAACGCATAACGCATAACGCATAACGCATAACGCATAACGCATAACGCATAACGCATAACGCATAACGCATAACGCATAACGCATAACGCATAACGCATAACGCATAACGCATAACGCATAACGCATAACGCATAACGCATAACGCATACCGCATAACGCATAACGCATAACGCATAACGCATAACGCATAACGCATAACGCATAACGCATAACGCCTAACTCATATCCTACAAAGCATAACGCATAACGCATAACGCATAACGCATAACGCATAACGCATAACGCATAACGCATAACGCATAACGCATAACGCATAACGCATAACGCATAACGCATAACGCATAACGCATAACGCATAACGCATAACGCATAACGCATAACGCATAACGCATAACGCATAACGCATAACGCATAACGCATAACGCATAACGCATAACGCATAACGCATAACGCATAACGCATAACGCATAACGCATAACGCATAACGCATACCGCATAACGCATAACGCATAACGCATAAGGCACAACGCATAACGCATAACGCAAATCCATAACACATAACGCATAACGCACAACGCATAACGCATAACGCATAACGCATAACGCATAACGCATATCGCATAACGCATAACGCCTAACTCATATCCTACAAAGCATAACGCATAACGCATAACGCATAACGCATAACGCATAACGCATAACGCATAACGCATAACGCATAACGCATAACGCATAACGCATAACGCATAACGCATAACGCATAACGCATAACGCATAACGCATAACGCATAACGCATAACGCATAACGCATAACGCATAACGCATAACGCATAACGCATAACGCATAACGCATAACGCATAGCGTATAACGCATAACGCATAACGCATAACGCATAACGCATAACGCACAACGCACAACGCATAACGCATAACGCATAACGCAAACGCATAACGCATAACGCACAACACATAACGCAAACGCATAACGCATAACGCATAACGCACAACGCACAACGCACAACGCACAACGCATAACGCATAACGCATAACGCATAACGCATAACGCATAACGCATAACGCATAACGCATAACGCATAACGCATAACGCAGAACGCACAACGCACAACGCACAACGCACAACGCACAACGCACAACGCATAACGCATAACGCATAACGCATAACGCATAACGCATAACGCATAACGCATAACGCACAACGCATAACGCAGAGCCCATAACGCATAATGCATAACCCATAACGCATATCGCATAACTCATAACGCATAACGCACAACGCAGAGCCCATAACGCATAACGCATAACGCATAACGCATAAGGCACAACGCATAACGCATAACGCAAATCCATAACACATAACGCATAACGCACAACGTATAACGCATAACGCATAACGCATATCGCATAACGCATAACGCCTAACTCATATCCTACAAAGCATAACGCATAACGCATAACGCATAACGCATAACGCATAACGCATAACGCATAACGCATAACGCATAACGCATAACGCATAACGCATAACGCATAACGCATAACGCATAACGCATAACGCATAACGCATAACGCATAACGCATAACGCATAACGCATAACGCATAACGCATAACGCATAACGCATAACGCATAACGCATAACGCATAACGCATAACGCATACCGCATAACGCATAACGCATAACGCATAACGCATAACGCATAACGCATAACGCATAACGCCTAACTCATATCCTACAAAGCATAACGCATAACGCATAACGCATAACGCATAACGCATAACGCATAACGCATAACGCATAACGCATAACGCATAACGCATAACGCATAACGCATAACGCATAACGCATAACGCATAACGCATAACGCATAACGCATAACGCATAACGCATAACGCATAACGCATAACGCATAACGCATAACGCATAACGCATAACGCATAACGCATAACGCATAACGCATACCGCATAACGCATAACGCATAACGCATAAGGCACAACGCATAACGCATAACGCAAATCCATAACACATAACGCATAACGCACAACGCATAACGCATAACGCATAACGCATAACGCATATCGCATAACGCATAACGCCTAACTCATATCCTACAAAGCATAACGCATAACGCATAACGCATAACGCATAACGCATAACGCATAACGCATAACGCATAACGCATAACGCATAACGCATAACGCATAACGCATAACGCATAACGCATAACGCATAACGCATAACGCATAACGCATAACGCATAGCGTATAACGCATAACGCATAACGCATAACGCATAACGCATAACGCACAACGCACAACGCATAACGCATAACGCATAACGCAAACGCATAACGCATAACGCACAACACATAACGCAAACGCATAACGCATAACGCATAACGCACAACGCACAACGCACAACGCACAACGCATAACGCATAACGCATAACGCATAACGCATAACGCATAACGCATAACGCATAACGCATAACGCATAACGCATAACGCACAACGCATAACGCAGAGCCCATAACGCATAATGCATAACCCATAACGCATATCGCATAACTCATAACGCATAACGCACAACGCAGAGCCCATAACGCATAACGCATAACGCATAACGCATAAGGCACAACGCATAACGCATAACGCAAATCCATAACACATAACGCATAACGCACAACGTATAACGCATAACGCATAACGCATATCGCATAACGCATAACGCCTAACTCATATCCTACAAAGCATAACGCATAACGCATAACGCATAACGCATAACGCATAACGCATAACGCATAACGCATAACGCATAACGCATAACGCATAACGCATAACGCATAACGCATAACGCATAACGCATAACGCATAACGCATAACGCATAACGCATAACGCATAACGCATAACGCATAACGCATAACGCATAACGCATAACGCATAACGCATAACGCATAACGCATAACGCATAACGCATAACGCATAACGCATAACGCATAACGCATAACGCATAACGCATAACGCATAACGCATAACGCATAACGCATAACGCATAACGCATAACGCATAACGCATAACGCATAACGCATAACGCATAACGCATAACGCAAACGCATAACGCATAACGCATAACGCATAACGCACAACGCACAACGCACAACGCACAACGCATAACGCATACCGCATAACGCATAACGCATAACGCATAACGCATAACGCATAACGCATAACGCATAACGCATAACGCATAACGCACAACGCACAACGCACAACGCACAACGCACAACGCACAACGCATAACGCATAACGCACAACGCATAACGCAGAGCCCATAACACATAACGCATAACCCATAACGCATATCGCATAACTCATAACGCATAACGCACAACGCAGAGCCCATAACGCATAACGCATAACGCATAACGCATAACGCATAAGGCACAACGCATAACGCATAACGCAAATCCATAACACATAACGCATAACGCACAACGCATAACGCATAACGCATATCGCATAACGCATAACGCCTAACTCATATCCTACAACGCACAACGCACAACGCATAACGCATACCGCATAACGCATAACGCATAACGCACAACGCACAACGCAAATCCATAACACATAACGCATAACGCATAACGCATAACGCATAACGCATAACGCATAACGCATAACGCATAACGCATAACGCATAACGCATAACGCATAACGCATAACGCATAACGCATAACGCATAACGCATAACGCATAACGCATAACGCATAACGCATAACGCATAACGCATAACGCATAACGCATAACGCATAACGCATAACGCATAACGCATAACGCATAACGCATAACGCATAACGCATAACGCATAACGCATAACGCATAACGCATAACGCATAACGCATAACGCATAACGCATAACGCATAACGCATAACGCATAACGCATAACGCATAACGCATAACGCATAACGCATAACGCACAACGCATAACGCAGAGCCCATAACGCATAATGCATAACCCATAACGCATATCGCATAACTCATAACGCATAACGCACAACGCAGAGCCCATAACGCATAACGCATAACGCATAACGCATAACGCATAAGGCACAACGCATAACGCATAACGCAAATCCATAACACATAACGCATAACGCACAACGCATAACGCATAACGCATAACGCATATCGCATAACGCATAACGCCTAACTCATATCCTACAAAGCATAACGCATAACGCATAACGCATAACGCATAACGCATAACGCATAACGCATAACGCATAACGCATAACGCATAACGCATAACGCATAACGCATAACGCATAACGCATAACGCATAACGCATAACGCATAACGCATAACGCATAACGCATAACGCATAACGCATAACGCATAACGCATAACGCATAACGCATAACGCATAACGCATAACGCATAACGCATAACGCATAACGCATAACGCATAACGCATAACGCATAACGCATAACGCATAACGCATAACGCATAACGCATAACGCAAAACGCATAACGCATAACGCATAACGCATAACGCATAACGCATAACGCATAACGCATAACGCATAACGCATAACGCATAACGCATAACGCATAACTCATATCCTACAAAGCATAACGCATAACGCATAACGCATAACGCATAACGCATAACGCATAACGCATAACGCATAACGCATAACGCATAACGCATAACGCATAACGCATAACGCATAACGCATAACGCATAACGCATAACGCATAACGCATAACGCATAACGCATAACGCATAACGCATAACGCATAACGCATAACGCATAACGCATAACGCATAACGCATAACGCATAACGCATAACGCATAACGCATAACGCATAACGCATAACGCATAACGCATAACGCATAACGCATAACGCAAAACGCATAACGCATAACGCATAACGCATAACGCATAACGCATAACGCATAACGCATAACGCATAACGCATAACGCATAACGCATAACGCATAACGCATAACGCATAACGCATAACGCATAACGCATAACGCATAACGCATAACGCATAACGCATAACGCATAACGCCTAACTCATATCCTACAAAGCATAACGTATAACGCATAACGCATAACGCATAACGCATAACGCATAACGCATAACGCATAACGCATAACGCATAACGCATAACGCATAACGCATAACGCATAACGCATAACGCATAACGCACAACGCATATCGCAGAGCCCATAACGCATAATGCATAACCCATAACGCATATCGCATAACTCATAACGCATAACGCACAACGCAGAGCCCATAACGCATAACGCATAACGGATAACGCATAAGGCACAACGCATAACGCATAACGCAAATCCATAACACATAACGCATAACGCACAACGCATAACGCATAACGCATAACGCATATCGCATAACGCATAACGCCTAACTCATATCCTACAAAGCATAACGCATAACGCATAACGCATAACGCATAACGCATAACGCATAACGCATAACGCATAACGCATAACGCATAACGCATAACGCATAACGCATAACGCATAACGCATAACGCATAACGCATAACGCATAACGCATAACGCATAACGCATAACGCATAACGCATAACGCATAACGCATAACGCATAACGCATAACGCATAACGCATAACGCATAACGCATAACGCATAACGCATAACGCATAACGCATAACGCATAACGCATAACGCATAACGCATAACGCATAACGCATAACGCATAACGCATAACGCATAACGCATAACGCATAACGCATAACGCATAACGCATAACGCATAACGCATAACGCATAACGCATAACGCATAACGCATAACGCATAACGCATAACGCATAACGCATAACGCATAACGCATAACGCAAAACGCATAACGCATAACGCATAACGCATAACGCATAACGCATAACGCATAACGCATAACGCATAACGCATAACGCATAACGCATAACGCATAACGCATAACGCCTAACTCATATCCTACAAAGCATAACGCATAACGCATAACGCATAACGCATAACGCATAACGCATAACGCATAACGCATAACGCATAACGCATAACGCAAATCCATAACACATAACGCATAACGCACAACGCATAACGCATAACGCATAACGCATATCGCATAACGCATAACGCCTAACTCATATCCTACAAAGCATAACGCATAACGCATAACGCATAACGCATAACGCATAACGCATAACGCATAACGCATAACGCATAACGCATAACGCATAACGCATAACGCATAACGCATAACGCATAACGCATAACGCATAACGCATAACGCATAACGCATAACGCATAACGCATAACGCATAACGCATAACGCATAACGCATAACGCATAACGCATAACGCATAACGCATAACGCATAACGCATAACGCATAACGCATAACGCATACCGCATAACGCATAACGCATAACGCATAACGCATAACGCATAACGCATAACGCATAACGCATAACGCATAACGCATAAGGCACAACGCATAACGCATAACGCAAATCCATAACGCACAACGCATAACGCATAACGCATAACGCATAACGCATAACGCATATCGCATAACGCATAACGCCTAACTCATATCCTACAAAGCATAACGCATAACGCATAACGCATAACGCATAACGCATAACGCATAACGCATAACGCATAACGCATAACGCATAACGCATAACGCATAACGCATAACGCATAACGCATAACGCATAACGCATAACGCATAACGCATAACGCATAACGCATAACGCATAACGCATAACGCATAACGCATAACGCATAACGCAAAACTCATAACGCATAACGCATAACGCATAACGCATAACGCATAACGCATAACGCATAACGCATAACGCATAACGCATAACGCATAACGCATAACGCATAACGCATAACGCATAACGCATAACGCATAACGCATAACGCATAACGCATAACGCATAACGCATAACGCATAACGCATAACGCATAACGCATAACGCATAACGCATAACGCATAACGCATAACGCATAACGCATAACGCATAACGCATAACGCATAACGCATAACGCATAACGCATAACGCATAACGCATAACGCATAACGCATAACGCATAACGCATAACGCATAACGCATAACGCATAACGCATAACGCATAACGCATAACGCATAACGCATAACGCATAACGCATAACGCATAACGCATAACGCATAACGCATAACGCATAACGCATAACGCATAACGCATAACGCATAACGCATAACGCAAAACGCATAACGCATAACGCATAACGCATAACGCATAACGCATAACGCATAACGCATAACGCATAACGCATAACGCATAACGCATAACGCATAACGCATAACGCATAACGCCTAACTCATATCCTACAAAGCATAACGCATAACGCATAACGCATAACGCATAACGCATAACGCATAACGCATAACGCATAACGCATAACGCATAACGCATAACGCATAACGCATAACGCATAACGCATAACGCATAACGCATAACGCATAACGCATAACGCATAACGCATAACGCATAACGCATAACGCATAACGCATAACGCATAACGCATAACGCATAACGCATAACGCATAACGCATAACGCATAACGCATAACGCATAACGCATAACGCATAACGCATAACGCATAACGCATAACGCATAACGCATAACGCATAACGCATACCGCATAACGCATAACGCATAACGCATAACGCATAACGCATAACGCATAACGCATAACGCATAACGCATAACGCCTAACTCATATCCTACAAAGCATAACGCATAACGCATAACGCATAACGCATAACGCATAACGCATAACGCATAACGCATAACGCATAACGCATAACGCATAACGCATAACGCATAACGCATAACGCATAACGCATAACGCATAACGCATAACGCATAACGCATAACGCATAACGCATAACGCATAACGCATAACGCATAACGCATAACGCATAACGCATAACGCATAACGCATAACGCATAACGCATAACGCATAACGCATAACGCATAACGCATAACGCATAACGCATAACGCATAACGCATAACGCATAACGCCTAACTCATATCCTACAAAGCATAACGCATAACGCATAACGCATAACGCATAACGCATAACGCATAACGCATAACGCATAACGCATAACGCATAACGCATAACGCATAACGCATAACGCATAACGCATAACGCATAACGCATAACGCATAACGCATAACGCATAACGCATAACGCATAACGCATAACGCATAACGCATAACGCATAACGCATAACGCATAACGCATAACGCATAACGCATAACGCATAACGCATAACGCATAACGCATAACGCATAACGCATAACGCATAACGCATAACGCATAACGCAAAACGCATAACGCATAACGCATAACGCATAACGCATAACGCATAACGCATAACGCATAACGCAAATCCATAACACATAACGCATAACGCACAACGCATAACGCATAACGCATAACGCATATCGCATAACGCATAACGCCTAACTCATATCCTACAAAGCATAACGCATAACGCATAACGCATAACGCATAACGCATAACGCATAACGCATAACGCATAACGCATAACGCATAACGCATAACGCATAACGCATAACGCATAACGCATAACGCATAACGCATAACGCATAACGCATAACGCATAACGCATAACGCATAACGCATAACGCATAACGCATAACGCATAACGCATAACGCATAACGCATAACGCATAACGCATAACGCATAACGCATAACGCATAACGCATAACGCATAACGCATAACGCATAACGCATAACGCATAACGCAAACGCATAACGCATAACGCATAACGCATAACGCACAACGCACAACGCACAACGCACAACGCATAACGCATAACGCATAACGCATAACGCATAACGCATAACGCATAACGCATAACGCATAACGCATAACGCATAACGCATAACGCATAACGCATAACGCATACCGCATAACGCATAACGCATAACGCATAACGCATAACGCATAACGCATAACGCATAACGCATAACGCATAAGGCACAACGCATAACGCATAACGCAAATCCATAACGCACAACGCATAACGCATAACGCATAACGCATAACGCATAACGCATATCGCATAACGCATAACGCCTAACTCATATCCTACAAAGCATAACGCATAACGCATAACGCATAACGCATAACGCATAACGCATAACGCATAACGCACAACGCATAACGCAGAGCCCATAACGCATAATGCATAACCCATAACGCATATCGCATAACTCATAACGCATAACGCACAACGCAGAGCCCATAACGCATAACGCATAACGCATAACGCATAAGGCACAACGCATAACGCATAACGCAAATCCATAACACATAACGCATAACGCACAACGTATAACGCATAACGCATAACGCATATCGCATAACGCATAACGCCTAACTCATATCCTACAAAGCATAACGCATAACGCATAACGCATAACGCATAACGCATAACGCATAACGCATAACGCATAACGCATAACGCATAACGCATAACGCATAACGCATAACGCATAACGCATAACGCATAACGCATAACGCATAACGCATAACGCATAACGCATAACGCATAACGCATAACGCATAACGCATAACGCATAACGCATAACGCATAACGCATAACGCATAACGCATAACGCATAACGCATAACGCATAACGCATAACGCATAACGCATAACGCATAACGCATAACGCATAACGCATAACGCATAACGCATAACGCATAACGCATAACGCATAACGCATAACGCATAACGCATAACGCATAACGCATAACGCATAACGCAAACGCATAACGCATAACGCATAACGCATAACGCACAACGCACAACGCACAACGCACAACGCATAACGCATACCGCATAACGCATAACGCATAACGCATAACGCATAACGCATAACGCATAACGCATAACGCATAACGCACAACGCACAACGCACAACGCACAACGCACAACGCACAACGCATAACGCATAACGCACAACGCATAACGCAGAGCCCATAACACATAACGCATAACCCATAACGCATATCGCATAACTCATAACGCATAACGCACAACGCAGAGCCCATAACGCATAACGCATAACGCATAACGCATAACGCATAAGGCACAACGCATAACGCATAACGCAAATCCATAACACATAACGCATAACGCACAACGCATAACGCATAACGCATATCGCATAACGCATAACGCCTAACTCATATCCTACAACGCACAACGCACAACGCATAACGCATACCGCATAACGCATAACGCATAACGCACAACGCACAACGCAAATCCATAACACATAACGCATAACGCATAACGCATAACGCATAACGCATAACGCATAACGCATAACGCATAACGCATAACGCATAACGCATAACGCATAACGCATAACGCATAACGCATAACGCATAACGCATAACGCATAACGCATAACGCATAACGCATAACGCATAACGCATAACGCATAACGCATAACGCATAACGCATAACGCATAACGCATAACGCATAACGCATAACGCACAACGCATAACGCAGAGCCCATAACGCATAATGCATAACCCATAACGCATATCGCATAACTCATAACGCATAACGCACAACGCAGAGCCCATAACGCATAACGCATAACGCATAACGCATAACGCATAACGCATAAGGCACAACGCATAACGCATAACGCAAATCCATAACACATAACGCATAACGCACAACGCATAACGCATAACGCATAACGCATATCGCATAACGCATAACGCCTAACTCACAAAGCATAACGCATAACGCATAACGCATAACGCATAACGCATAACGCATAACGCATAACGCATAACGCATAACGCATAACGCATAACGCATAACGCATAACGCATAACGCATAACGCATAACGCATAACGCATAACGCATAACGCATAACGCATAACGCATAACGCATAACGCATAACGCATAACGCATAACGCATAACGCATAACGCATAACGCATAACGCATAACGCATAACGCATAACGCATAACGCATAACGCATAACGCATAACGCATAACGCATAACGCATAACGCATAACGCATAACGCATAACGCAAAACGCATAACGCATAACGCATAACGCATAACGCATAACGCATAACGCATAACGCATAACGCATAACGCATAACGCATAACGCATAACGCATAACTCATATCCTACAAAGCATAACGCATAACGCATAACGCATAACGCATAACGCATAACGCATAACGCATAACGCATAACGCATAACGCATAACGCATAACGCATAACGCATAACGCATAACGCATAACGCAAAACGCATAACGCATAACGCATAACGCATAACGCATAACGCATAACGCATAACGCATAACGCATAACGCATAACGCATAACGCATAACGCATAACGCATAACGCATAACGCATAACGCATAACGCATAACGCATAACGCATAACGCATAACGCATAACGCATAACGCCTAACTCATATCCTACAAAGCATAACGCATAACGCATAACGCATAACGCATAACGCATAACGCATAACGCATAACGCATAACGCATAACGCATAACGCATAACGCATAACGCATAACGCATAACGCATAACGCATAACGCATAACGCATAACGCATAACGCACAACGCATATCGCAGAGCCCATAACGCATAATGCATAACCCATAACGCATATCGCATAACTCATAACGCATAACGCACAACGCAGAGCCCATAACGCATAACGCATAACGGATAACGCATAAGGCACAACGCATAACGCATAACGCAAATCCATAACACATAACGCATAACGCACAACGCATAACGCATAACGCATAACGCATATCGCATAACGCATAACGCCTAACTCATATCCTACAAAGCATAACGCATAACGCATAACGCATAACGCATAACGCATAACGCATAACGCATAACGCATAACGCATAACGCATAACGCATAACGCATAACGCATAACGCATAACGCATAACGCATAACGCATAACGCATAACGCATAACGCATAACGCATAACGCATAACGCATAACGCATAACGCATAACGCATAACGCATAACGCATAACGCATAACGCATAACGCATAACGCATAACGCATAACGCATAACGCATAACGCATAACGCATAACGCATAACGCATAACGCATAACGCATAACGCATAACGCATAACGCATAACGCATAACGCATAACGCATAACGCATAACGCATAACGCATAACGCATAACGCATAACGCATAACGCATAACGCATAACGCATAACGCATAACGCATAACGCATAACGCATAACGCATAACGCATAACGCATAACGCATAACGCATAACGCATAACGCATAACGCATAACGCATAACGCATAACGCATAACGCATAACGCATAACGCATAACGCATAACGCATAACGCATAACGCATAACGCATAACGCAAAACGCATAACGCATAACGCATAACGCATAACGCATAACGCATAACGCATAACGCATAACGCATAACGCATAACGCATAACGCATAACGCATAACGCATAACGCATAACGCATAACGCATAACGCCTAACTCATATCCTACAAAGCATAACGCATAACGCATAACGCATAACGCATAACGCATAACGCATAACGCATAACGCATAACGCATAACGCATAACGCATAACGCATAACGCATAACGCATAACGCATAACGCAAATCCATAACACATAACGCATAACGCACAACGCATAACGCATAACGCATAACGCATATCGCATAACGCATAACGCCTAACTCATATCCTACAAAGCATAACGCATAACGCATAACGCATAACGCATAACGCATAACGCATAACGCATAACGCATAACGCATAACGCATAACGCATAACGCATAACGCATAACGCATAACGCATAACGCATAACGCATAACGCATAACGCATAACGCATAACGCATAACGCATAACGCATAACGCATAACGCATAACGCATAACGCATAACGCATAACGCATAACGCATAACGCATAACGCATAACGCATAACGCATAACGCATAACGCATAACGCATAACGCATAACGCATAACGCATAACGCATAACGCATAACGCATAACGCATAACGCATACCGCATAACGCATAACGCATAACGCATAACGCATAACGCATAACGCATAACGCATAACGCATAAGGCACAACGCATAACGCATAACGCAAATCCATAACGCACAACGCATAACGCATAACGCATAACGCATAACGCATAACGCATATCGCATAACGCATAACGCCTAACTCATATCCTACAAAGCATAACGCATAACGCATAACGCATAACGCATAACGCATAACGCATAACGCATAACGCATAACGCATAACGCATAACGCATAACGCATAACGCATAACGCATAACGCATAACGCATAACGCATAACGCATAACGCATAACGCATAACGCATAACGCATAACGCATAACGCATAACGCATAACGCATAACGCATAACGCATAACGCATAACGCATAACGCAAAACTCATAACGCATAACGCATAACGCATAACGCATAACGCATAACGCATAACGCATAACGCATAACGCATAACGCATAACGCATAACGCATAACGCATAACGCATAACGCATAACGCATAACGCATAACGCATAACGCATAACGCATAACGCATAACGCATAACGCATAACGCATAACGCATAACGCATAACGCATAACGCATAACGCATAACGCATAACGCATAACGCATAACGCATAACGCAAAACGCATAACGCATAACGCATAACGCATAACGCATAACGCATAACGCATAACGCATAACGCATAACGCATAACGCATAACGCATAACGCATAACGCATAACGCATAACGCATAACGCATAACGCATAACGCATAACGCATAACGCATAACGCATAACGCATAACGCAAAACGCATAACGCATAACGCATAACGCATAACGCATAACGCATAACGCATAACGCATAACGCATAACGCATAACGCATAACGCATAACGCATAACGCATAACGCCTAACTCATATCCTACAAAGCATAACGCATAACGCATAACGCATAACGCATAACGCATAACGCATAACGCATAACGCATAACGCATAACGCATAACGCATAACGCATAACGCATAACGCATAACGCATAACGCATAACGCATAACGCATAACGCATAACGCATAACGCATAACGCATAACGCATAACGCATAACGCATAACGCATAACGCATAACGCATAACGCATAACGCATAACGCATAACGCATAACGCATAACGCATAACGCATAACGCATAACGCATAACGCATAACGCATAACGCATAACGCATAACGCATAACGCA
The DNA here is from genome assembly GCF_051020765.1 of Lasioglossum baleicum. Lineage (NCBI taxonomy): Eukaryota > Metazoa > Arthropoda > Insecta > Hymenoptera > Halictidae > Lasioglossum > Lasioglossum baleicum. The sequence goes on from NW_027469526.1 coordinate 101,733, forward strand.
TAACGCATAACGCATAACGCATAACGCATAACGCATAACGCATAACGCATAACGCATAACGCATAACGCATAACGCATAACGCATAACGCATAACGCATAACGCATAACGCATAACGCATAACGCATAACGCATAACGCATAACGCATAACGCATAACGCATAACGCATAACGCATAACGCATAACGCATAACGCATAACGCATAACGCATAACGCATAACGCATAACGCATAACGCATAACGCATAACGCAAAACGCATAACGCATAACGCATAACGCATAACGCATAACGCATAACGCATAACGCATAACGCATAACGCATAACGCATAACGCATAACGCATAACGCATAACGCATAACGCATAACGCATAACGCCTAACTCATATCCTACAAAGCATAACGCATAACGCATAACGCATAACGCATAACGCATAACGCATAACGCATAACGCATAACGCATAACGCATAACGCATAACGCATAACGCATAACGCATAACGCATAACGCATAACGCAAATCCATAACACATAACGCATAACGCACAACGCATAACGCATAACGCATAACGCATATCGCATAACGCATAACGCCTAACTCATATCCTACAAAGCATAACGCATAACGCATAACGCATAACGCATAACGCATAACGCATAACGCATAACGCATAACGCATAACGCATAACGCATAACGCATAACGCATAACGCATAACGCATAACGCATAACGCATAACGCATAACGCATAACGCATAACGCATAACGCATAACGCATAACGCATAACGCATAACGCATAACGCATAACGCATAACGCATAACGCATAACGCATAACGCATAACGCATAACGCATAACGCATAACGCATAACGCATAACGCATAACGCATAACGCATAACGCATAACGCATAACGCATACCGCATAACGCATAACGCATAACGCATAACGCATAACGCATAACGCATAACGCATAACGCATAAGGCACAACGCATAACGCATAACGCAAATCCATAACGCACAACGCATAACGCATAACGCATAACGCATAACGCATAACGCATATCGCATAACGCATAACGCCTAACTCATATCCTACAAAGCATAACGCATAACGCATAACGCATAACGCATAACGCATAACGCATAACGCATAACGCATAACGCATAACGCATAACGCATAACGCATAACGCATAACGCATAACGCATAACGCATAACGCATAACGCATAACGCATAACGCATAACGCATAACGCATAACGCATAACGCATAACGCATAACGCATAACGCAAAACTCATAACGCATAACGCATAACGCATAACGCATAACGCATAACGCATAACGCATAACGCATAACGCATAACGCAAAACTCATAACGCATAACGCATAACGCATAACGCATAACGCATAACGCATAAGGCACAACGCATAACGCATAACGCAAATCCATAACGCACAACGCATAACGCATAACGCATAACGCATAACGCATAACGCATATCGCATAACGCATAACGCCTAACTCATATCCTACAAAGCATAACGCATAACGCATAACGCATAACGCATAACGCATAACGCATAACGCATAACGCATAACGCATAACGCATAACGCATAACGCATAACGCATAACGCATAACGCATAACGCATAACGCATAACGCATAACGCATAACGCATAACGCATAACGCATAACGCATAACGCATAACGCATAACGCATAACGCATAACGCATAACGCATAACGCATAACGCAAAACTCATAACGCATAACGCATAACGCATAACGCATAACGCATAACGCATAACGCATAACGCATAACGCATAACGCATAACGCATAACGCATAACGCATAACGCATAACGCATAACGCATAACGCATAACGCATAACGCATAACGCATAACGCATAACGCATAACGCATAACGCATAACGCATAACGCATAACGCATAACGCATAACGCATAACGCATAACGCATAACGCATAACGCATAACGCATAACGCAAAACGCATAACGCATAACGCATAACGCATAACGCATAACGCATAACGCATAACGCATAACGCATAACGCATAACGCATAACGCATAACGCATAACGCATAACGCATAACGCATAACGCATAACGCATAACGCATAACGCATAACGCATAACGCATAACGCATAACGCATAACGCCTAACTCATATCCTACAAAGCATAACGCATAACGCATAACGCATAACGCATAACGCATAACGCATAACGCATAACGCATAACGCATAACGCATAACGCATAACGCATAACGCATAACGCATAACGCATAACGCATAACGCATAACGCATAACGCATAACGCATAACGCATAACGCATAACGCATAACGCATAACGCATAACGCATAACGCATAACGCATAACGCATAACGCATAACGCATAACGCATAACGCATACCGCATAACGCATAACGCATAACGCATAACGCATAACGCATAACGCATAACGCATAACGCATAACGCCTAACTCATATCCTACAAAGCATAACGCATAACGCATAACGCATAACGCATAACGCATAACGCATAACGCATAACGCATAACGCATAACGCATAACGCATAACGCATAACGCATAACGCATAACGCATAACGCATAACGCATAACGCATAACGCATAACGCATAACGCATAACGCATAACGCATAACGCATAACGCATAACGCATAACGCATAACGCATAACGCATAACGCATAACGCATAACGCATAACGCATAACGCATAACGCATAACGCATAACGCATAACGCATAACGCATAACGCATAACGCATAACGCATAACGCATAACGCATAACGCATAACGCATAACGCATAACGCATAACGCATAACGCATAACGCATAACGCATAACGCATAACGCATAACGCATAACGCATAACGCATAACGCATAACGCATAACGCATAACGCAAAACGCATAACGCATAACGCATAACGCATAACGCATAACGCATAACGCATAACGCATAACGCATAACGCATAACGCATAACGCATAACGCAAATCCATAACACATAACGCATAACGCACAACGCATAACGCATAACGCATAACGCATATCGCATAACGCATAACGCCTAACTCATATCCTACAAAGCATAACGCATAACGCATAACGCATAACGCATAACGCATAACGCATAACGCATAACGCATAACGCATAACGCATAACGCATAACGCATAACGCATAACGCATAACGCATAACGCATAACGCATAACGCATAACGCATAACGCATAACGCATAACGCATAACGCATAACGCATAACGCATACCGCATAACGCATAACGCATAACGCATAACGCATAACGCATAAGGCACAACGCATAACGCATAACGCAAATCCATAACACATAACGCATAACGCACAACGCATAACGCATAACGCATAACGCATATCGCATAACGCATAACGCCTAACTCATATCCTACAAAGCATAACGCATAACGCATAACGCATAACGCATAACGCATAACGCATAACGCATAACGCATAACGCATAACGCATAACGCATAACGCATAACGCATAACGCATAACGCATAACGCATAACGCATAACGCATAACGCATAACGCATAACGCATAACGCATAACGCATAACGCATAACGCATAACGCATAACGCATAACGCATAACGCATAACGCATAACGCATAACGCATAACGCATAACGCATAACGCATAACGCATAACGCATAACGCATAACGCATAACGCATAACGCATAACGCATAACGCATAACGCATAACGCATAACGCATAACGCATAACGCATAACGCATAACGCATAACGCATAACGCATAACGCATAACGCAAAACGCATAACGCATAACGCATAACGCATAACGCATAACGCATAACGCATAACGCATAACGCATAACGCATAACGCATAACGCATAACGCATAACGCATAACGCATAACGCATAACGCATAACGCCTAACTCATATCCTACAAAGTATAACGCATAACGCATAACGCATAACGCATAACGCATAACGCATAACGCATAACGCATAACGCATAACGCATAACGCATAACGCATAACGCATAACGCATAACGCATAACGCAAATCCATAACACATAACGCATAACGCACAACGCATAACGCATAACGCATAACGCATATCGCATAACGCATAACGCCTAACTCATATCCTACAAAGCATAACGCATAACGCATAACGCATAACGCATAACGCATAACGCATAACGCATAACGCATAACGCATAACGCATAACGCATAACGCATAACGCATAACGCATAACGCATAACGCATAACGCATAACGCATAACGCATAACGCATAACGCATAACGCATAACGCATAACGCATAACGCATAACGCATAAGGCACAACGCATAACGCATAACGCAAATCCATAACACATAACGCATAACGCACAACGCATAACGCATAACGCATATCGCATAACGCATAACGCCTAACTCATATCCTACAACGCACAACGCACAACGCATAACGCATACCGCATAACGCATAACGCATAACGCAGAACGCATAACGCATAACGCATAACGCATAACGCATAACGCATAACGCATAACGCATAACGCATAACGCATAACGCACAACGCACAACGCACAAGGCACAACGCACAACGCATAACGCATACCGCATAACGCATAACGCATAACGCATAACGCATAACGCATAACGCATAACGCATAACGCACAACGCATAACGCATAACGCACAACGCATAACGCATAACGCATAACGCACAACGCATAACGCATAACGCATAACGCATAACGCATAACGCATAACGCATAACGCATAACGCATAACGCATAACGCATAACGCATAACGCATAACGCATAACGCATAACGCATAACGCATAACGCATAACGCATAACGCATAACGCATAACGCATAACGCATAACGCATAACGCATAACGCATAACGCATAACGCATAACGCATAACGCATAACGCATAACGCATAACGCATAACGCATAACGCACAACGCACAACGCACAAGGCACAACGCACAACGCATAACGCATACCGCATAACGCATAACGCATAACGCACAACGCATAACGCATAACGCACAACGCATAACGCATAACGCATAACGCACAACGCATAACGCATAACGCATAACGCATAACGCATAACGCATAACGCATAACGCATAACGCATAACGCATAACGCATAACGCATAACGCATAACGCATAACGCATAACGCATAACGCACAACGCACAACGCACAACGCACAACGCACAACGCACAACGCACAACGCATAACGCATAACGCATATCGCATAACTCATAACGCACAACGCACAACGCAGAGCCCATAACGCATAACGCATAACGCATAACGCATAAGGCACAACGCATAACGCATAACGCAAATCCATAACACATAACGCATAACGCACAACGCATAACGCATAACGCATATCGCATAACGCATAACGCCTAACTCATATCCTACAACGCACAACGCACAACGCATAACGCATACCGCATAACGCATAACGCATAACGCACAACGCACAACGCAAATCCATAACACATAACGCATAACGCATAACGCATAACGCATAACGCATAACGCATAACGCATAACGCATAACGCATAACGCATAACGCATAACGCATAACGCATAACGCATAACGCATAACGCAAAACTCATAACGCATAACGCATAACGCATAACGCATAACGCATAACGCATAACGCATAACGCATAACGCATAACGCATAACGCATAACGCATAACGCATAACGCATAACGCATAACGCATAACGCATAACGCATAACGCATAACGCATAACGCATAACGCATAACGCATAACGCATAACGCATAACGCATAACGCATAACGCATAACGCATAACGCATAACGCATAACGCATAACGCATAACGCATAACGCATAACGCAAAACGCATAACGCATAACGCATAACGCATAACGCATAACGCATAACGCATAACGCATAACGCATAACGCATAACGCATAACGCATAACGCATAACGCATAACGCATAACGCATAACGCATAACGCATAACGCATAACGCATAACGCATAACGCATAACGCAAAACGCATAACGCATAACGCATAACGCATAACGCATAACGCATAACGCATAACGCATAACGCATAACGCATAACGCATAACGCATAACGCATAACGCATAACGCATAACGCCTAACTCATATCCTACAAAGCATAACGCATAACGCATAACGCATAACGCATAACGCATAACGCATAACGCATAACGCATAACGCATAACGCATAACGCATAACGCATAACGCATAACGCATAACGCATAACGCATAACGCATAACGCATAACGCATAACGCATAACGCATAACGCATAACGCATAACGCATAACGCATAACGCATAACGCATAACGCATAACGCATAACGCATAACGCATAACGCATAACGCATAACGCATAACGCATAACGCATACCGCATAACGCATAACGCATAACGCATAACGCATAACGCATAACGCATAACGCATAACGCATAACGCCTAACTCATATCCTACAAAGCATAACGCATAACGCATAACGCATAACGCATAACGCATAACGCATAACGCATAACGCATAACGCATAACGCATAACGCATAACGCATAACGCATAACGCATAACGCATAACGCATAACGCATAACGCATAACGCATAACGCATAACGCATAACGCATAACGCATAACGCATAACGCATAACGCATAACGCATAACGCATAACGCATAACGCATAACGCATAACGCATAACGCATAACGCATAACGCATAACGCATAACGCATAACGCATAACGCATAACGCATAACGCATAACGCATAACGCATAACGCATAACGCATAACGCATAACGCATAACGCATAACGCATAACGCATAACGCATAACGCATAACGCATAACGCATAACGCATAACGCATAACGCATAACGCATAACGCATAACGCATAACGCATAACGCATAACGCATAACGCATAACGCATAACGCATAACGCATAACGCATAACGCATAACGCATAACGCATAACGCATAACGCAAAACGCATAACGCATAACGCATAACGCATAACGCATAACGCATAACGCATAACGCATAACGCATAACGCATAACGCATAACGCATAACGCATAACGCAAATCCATAACACATAACGCATAACGCACAACGCATAACGCATAACGCATAACGCATATCGCATAACGCATAACGCCTAACTCATATCCTACAAAGCATAACGCATAACGCATAACGCATAACGCATAACGCATAACGCATAACGCATAACGCATAACGCATAACGCATAACGCATAACGCATAACGCATAACGCATAACGCATAACGCATAACGCATAACGCATAACGCATAACGCATAACGCATAACGCATAACGCATAACGCATAACGCATAACGCATAACGCATAACGCATAACGCATAACGCATAACGCATACCGCATAACGCATAACGCATAACGCATAACGCATAACGCATAAGGCACAACGCATAACGCATAACGCAAATCCATAACACATAACGCATAACGCACAACGCATAACGCATAACGCATAACGCATATCGCATAACGCATAACGCCTAACTCATATCCTACAAAGCATAACGCATAACGCATAACGCATAACGCATAACGCATAACGCATAACGCATAACGCATAACGCATAACGCATAACGCATAACGCATAACGCATAACGCATAACGCATAACGCATAACGCATAACGCATAACGCATAACGCATAACGCATAACGCATAACGCATAACGCATAACGCATAACGCATAACGCATAACGCATAACGCATAACGCATAACGCATAACGCATAACGCATAACGCATAACGCATAACGCATAACGCATAACGCATAACGCATAACGCATAACGCATAACGCATAACGCATAACGCATAACGCATAACGCATAACGCATAACGCATAACGCATAACGCATAACGCATAACGCATAACGCATAACGCATAACGCATAACGCATAACGCAAAACGCATAACGCATAACGCATAACGCATAACGCATAACGCATAACGCATAACGCATAACGCATAACGCATA